>NC_082346.1:34872970-34940470 GCF_027477595.1 Haemorhous mexicanus
AGAAGATGGGGTGATGCAAGCTCTCTGGAGCCCAACTTGTGAGGCTCTTCCCTAAAAAGAGCTCAGGGACACAAATCAGTTCTGGGAAGACTTTGTAGGCACTTTGTATTTGTGTTTTGTAATATTTTCTGCAACAGTGAAAGACCTGAAATGAAATTATAGGTTATGAGCAAAAAGGCAATGCATCAGGTGTCAGAGCGGGTGTCTGTGCTTTTTAGTTTTGTGCTGTGAATTTTTTAAAAAACAGAGTTACAACAACTTAGTACCCTGTGGTTTTGCTACTTTTATGCTTCCTTATTTTCTAAATCCACTTCATTGGAACTTTTGTCAAAAGCTTTTCCCCCTGTCTCTATGGATTTATGTGTATGTCAATACTTTCAATCACTTAAAGCAGCCCAAAGCATCTTATGGAACAGTTTGGCTGCAGAGAGAGGTGACCATGGCCATTCCTTCTTTTTTGCTTTTTTTTAAATCATATTATCCTGAAAAAATCAGAAAAATTATGCCATGAAAAAAAAATAAATTGCTTATCTGCTTTTCTGATATCATAGGGCTATCTGTCAGGGACTAACTATGATCTTTACCTCCCTTATGCTTGCTCTTTTTGTCCATCTACTTCAAAGGAAAGAAACATTTCAGGCCTTTCCAGTAACCACTTTTAAGCATCCAATAGGCACAGCACGTAAGTTGTAGATGGTTTACAGTTTATGTTTACAAGGCTTCTTGGAGGAAAAGACTTCTGAAAAACGGTACCCCCAAAAATAAATACAGGCAGGTCCAAAGCACGCAGTTGTCATCTGGAGAATGATTCACCAGTGGGAGCAAGACTTGATTGAGTCCTTCGTTTTGGGCGCCAAGTAGCACATCACTCATAAGGAGTATTAGTTGTGTTTCCAAATACAAACCACCCTATATTTAAAGTACAGGCTTTAAGTTAAACCTACAAGAGCAGACTGTCAGTGTTCCCACGTAACCCTTCGCATTCTGGCGTTTTCCAGACTGCCAGCCAAATGAACACTTTAGGAGGAGGTGCATATATATGTCCGCAGCACCCAGCGGGTTAATCCACCCTACTGTGCATAGGTCTTGGAGCTCTTATGGTATGTAAGACTTGCCAAGTTTGGAGTTGTTTTGTACTTTTAAATTTTTTTACGAACTATGCATTCACAGCAAGCATCTCTTCTTACCCTGTTCAAGAGTTTGTGAATGCATATCCAGACAGTACTTTCATTTGTTGTATGTAAAACATACATTTGTATACATTTTATCACCAGAAAAAAATTTTGTGGTTCATTTTGAGTCCTTTCTACTAAAACATCTTTTTTTTAAGCACTTATCCATCCTCCATTTTTTTAAAAACATCTTAAAATAGACAAATGTGTATTTTGGACTTGTGGCCTAACAAGTGTCCTTTTTAGTAATTGAAGCTTTTAGCTTAGTGTCTCTCAGGAATAACTGTCTGTTACATTTCCAGCCTTTTTTTTTTAATTGATGAAAAAATCTTATTTATGTGTACCCATATGTAATATTTCAGCGAGTGCTTTCTTAATAACTGAACAGCCCTGAGAAAAGAGGTTTCTAAATTGGGCAGTACATGGACTCTAGTTGTGCTAGTGGGCATCATTTTAGGGGCTGTCTCCTGAACAAGCAGTTGTGACAAACAGCATAGGGTCTAAGGGGAAGACATTAAAGACATGCAAGACATTAAAATATCTCACAGTTTATAACTACTTTTAACAGCTCTAAGGAAAATTGAGATGCTATGATTGCTATTTTCCTTTAAAAAAACAGTCATTTTTACTCTTAAAGAAACTACATTACTGATTTAATGAAGAATGGTGCAGGATGTTAGTCATCATCTACTTTTAAGTTCTCACATTCTGCTATATATAAACAACTGCAAAATAGTAAAGGTTAAATATTGATGAAGTAAAACTGAACTTAATTACTTCAGCTGCAGGTAGAATTTTAATTGAACTTAGCTATTTTGCCCACATTTGATATTATTCTAATGACAAAAGTAACAGCATAATAAATTAAAAAAGCTACTTAGAACAAAATATAGCTCTTTAATGTATACTTTTATACAGTTGATTGAGAAAATGAAAAACATTATCCCAGAACTAAAAAAGGAAAGTAGTCTCTTAAAGGAGATGTGCTTTCAGCAAAAGAAAAATATTTTTTTTGTCTCCTGATTTCTTTAATGACTTGTTATTGTTGCCTCAGCTGTAGCCAGTCTGCAGCTGGTATTCTTAACAGAATTACTATGAGAATGCCAAAAATACTTCTCTAAAAATATATTTAAGAAAGATTTAAAAAGAATGCCACTAAAACTGCAGCACAAGGACACTTTGTGTGACAGTGTTTAGTAGGATGAAAAATTTAAACAGAATAACAGCTATTTACATTCACACTGCAAAGTAATTACTGAAGCATATAGAATTCTTAAACCTATTTTAATAATGCTTTCTTTCAGCCTAGATACCAAAAACTGGGAGTACACTTACCAGCTTGTACTGAGGTGGGGCGGGTAGGGATTGAAGTTAAAACCATGTAGAAAAAAGTCTATTGAACACTTTCCTGGTGAGGTACAATGTAAGTTTCACTTTTGAATAGAAGAACATCATAAATCAGCATAAATCACATGTTTTAATGAGTGTATCTCCTCTGGAATTGTGCAGTGCTTGCAATTCTCTGTGACCAAGACATGGATCTGGTCTTAGACTTCTTACTCAGGCAAAACTGCCACTGACATTAATGATAATTTTGCTTGAATAGAACAAAGTGCTTGATGGGAGTTGTGCCAGCATGAGGGGTGCGAGATTAGGATAAACGTGCAAAAAAGTACAACTTCAAATGGCTGTACCTTTGACTTCTACAGCTAGCATTTCCTCCAACTACAAGGATCTTAATTATAACATTTTCTGGTTCAAAGATTAACATTTAGCATTCTGGGAAAGACTTTCTGGACTTTAGTAACCTGATCAGCACGGTCTCCTTTTGGTCTCTGCCTCTTTCTAGTTCTTTGTATTGCAGGGGAGATGATAGTATCTGGCACATTCCTCGGATGTCTTGAAGATAGCAGCCTTCTGTGTTTGGGGCTGAAAGATTGTGAACTCTGTGTTAGCAGAAATGCCACACAGGGGAGGTGAATAGAACATTAAAAAAGCTTTAGCTTTAGGTACTGCAGCGCAAGCAGAGTTGAATTTGAGAGCTGGGACTTAAGTGGACATTTGTCCCTGCTTTCTTCCTTAATAAAATCTGAGTGTTAACTGTGGGTAAGGGCATTTGAGAGATCACTAAAAATGAATCATTGAGTGCCCAGAAGAGCTTTATTATGATATACTATGGAGAACTTTAGAATATATCTAGTACTTTTTAAGTGGATATCAGATACATGTAGGAGTTACTATTGTGGAAGCAAATTATTTTGTCCTTTGCTGCAGAAGCAAAATAATTTGACAAATTAAAATGTCAAAATAAAACTCATCAAAAACTGGATTTGTGTGGTCCTTTCTGGCCCTGTGCTCCCATCCAATTTTCTTTTGCCCCATGAAAAGCTATTGAGCAAAAAAATCACCAGCACCAACCAGCAACGTTTGTTGTGTTTGTGTATGTGTAATCCATTTTGAAAAAGCCTGATGCAAAACTAAATCTGGGAAAAAAAAATCTCAGTGCAGAAATCCTGACTGGCCAAATTGATTTTTAAAAAATGACCAAATTTTAAAAATCCCCGGACTGGGGATTTAAAAATCCCAGATATCTGGTTCCAGTACTGAGTTCTTGTAGGAAGAGGCAAGAGAGCTTGCTTAGTTCAGTCTGTCTGCCCCAGAAGCAATTAGATAGAAGGAATTATTCTGCTCCCGAAGTTCTGCATAAGTGTTGCCACTGCCCAGTTAACCAGTGTGAAAATACCATGGAAAATAAATTATTAAACTATACCGTTATTACTAACTTGCCAGTTCCAGAGAAACAAATGCAGCCACATTTACATATGTGTCCATCTGTCTGTTTTTACACTTTATGTCTTCAACCAGTGGGTGAAATTGTTTTAATCCAAGCTGCAGTCTGATTTTTTTTTTTTTAAATTTGCTTGTTCCCCCTGCTGTTTTTTTTCTCTGTGTGTATGTTATTTGTAGATGGACATGCATATTCTTGACAGTAGCTAGTTCTTAATAGCCCCTTTAAGTAACCTAATCTATCTGGCTATGGTAGTTTTAACTGGAGTATGCAGCAGAGTTCTCCATGGATAATTTTCGTTAGTTAGCAGATTGTTACCATCTCAATGTTGCTGAAATCCCTAATCTCAGGTCAGCGTGAAGCTGCAGTGGTTACAATCCTGTTGCCTGATGCAGTGTGAATGGAAGTGCTTTCTGTCAGAAACATGTGGTCTCTTCAGTGGAGAGCCTGCGTAAATCCTGTGTAAATAGAGGGAGGCTAACAAAGGATGAGCCCCTGCAGCTCAGAGCATTTGGAGCCATTTGGAGGCTGAATTTGCTAAATGCTGCTTATACCGCCTGAAAAGTTGAAGAGAAAGGAGCATAAAATCCCTTCTTTTTTCTCTTTCTGCTCCTACCCTGGGGGGAGGGTGTTAAGGGCCAGGGAAGCCTGAGGTAAGCCTATGAAGACTGTTTTTTCAGTGCTCTTTTGAGTGTGAAAAAGGTGGCATGGGTCACTGTCCCCTCTTTAATGTCGGAAAACCCACACAGTTAGTAAATGTTGCATGTAAACTAAAGCATTTCATCCCTTCTCCTGCACTCCACGGCAGTGGGCCATGAACTAGTCACTTGAAAATCGCAGAAAAATTTCACTTCAACATGTCTGGACAGTTTAGCACAGCAGGAACGTAAGAGAGATCAGTAATTAGCAGGTTGCTTTGCTGTTGTTCCCCTTGTCTGCGTTGGAACACTTTTTTCACCTGATGAGAAAAAATGTTGGATTGCAATGAACGAACCATGAACCTCCTGGCTGTATAAAAGAGCTTAGCATTTTAACTGTGGTTTATTAATTTTCTCTTATATAAGCTACAAAAAAACATTTTTGAAATTTGACAGAATTTCTAAGATTTCTCTATTCACTTTACAAATAAACATGAAATCTAAACACAGACAATTAAGGACACAAAAGAAAAGCTAGTCTTTTTTCTTATTTTTTGGACAGAAAAATAATAAAAGGGGAGATGTGAATCTAAACATTTCTGAATATAATTTTGAAAGACTTAAATCACTGATTTTATAGCATACATGGCTATAATAAGAGCTGAAATGTCATTCCTAGCTTGAATAAATAATAAAATATTTGTGAATTCCTTTTTGCAAATAAGATATGTTAGAGACTCTAGACAGGTGCCTATCCAGAAACAGAAAATAAACAGTTTTCATTCTGTCTCTTGTAAATACACTTTATATACAAGGTACTATGCAACTCCTTAAGCCTTTAACACATATTGCCAGATGGCAATAGGGACTTGCTCCTGAATGACAAACTATGCTAAGTTGTAATTAGATTACAACTAAGTTGTAATTAGAATAGCTTTGTATGTGGGGTCTGATACCATCTTAAGTTTTCTTCCTATTTGAATTTGCAATAATTATTATTTCATACATGTGTGAAATTCGTACATGTCATCTTTACATTATCAGCCCAGTGGGGTTGCTGGGTTTTGGTCTGGAAAGCAAAAGAACAGCAAGAGAGAAGGTCAGGTCTTTGTCTCCTTCCTGCTTCTAGAAGAGCAACAGAACAGCAGGACAATATCTTCTGTAGGAAGAGAGATGGCAGTGGTATATGTCTGAAGTTTTCTCCTGTTCTCTCTAGTGCACCAGTGTCCAACCTTTCATTCTGCCCAAGATGCTCTCTGAAACATAGAACAGGGAACCATGAAACACCAGGGCAGAGAATGCAGTGGTCTGATTACAGCAGCTCACTTGAGGACACTCTGCTCCAGGAAGAAGTGACCATGCAGGTCAGCACAGGCTCAGTGTGCCTGTAAGGCCCCTGAACATCTTCTGATGGCTCCTTTCCTCCTGGAATAAAGTAATTTAGCAAAACCAGCACAGGTACTGGCAGAGCAGTGCCAATGATGGCACAACTCTAAGCTGGGTTGCCCACCTGAACTGTTTGTGATTTTCAAAGTCCCATACTTGCCAGAAATAATCTATCTTAATTTTGTTTCCCTGGGCAAGAAATGCAGGAGATAAGCATGGATCCTGTGGTGTGAGGAGACTTAAGTCAACTTCCTGGAACAGGGATCATTAAGAGGAAGAGAAAGAAAAAACAATCCATAGCCAGAACTTCATTCAAAGATCTGTGATCTACTGGAGCTGCAAGGCTAAAACCCTGATAATTTTAACAGGATGGAATGAAGATAAGGATTCTCCTGAAGGGTCTTTGATTCTGGAGCTGACCTTCCCTCTCTGTTAGTCTTCCCTTAAGTACAGACTATCTTATCTTTAAAAACATCTTTGGACACTTATCTCCAGCTTTTTGGCAGTGATAATTACACAAATTTTTCAGATTTTTCTCTGGTAGTGCTATGGATTGTATTACTAAGCTGAATGTCCTTATTAATAATGGTTTACAGTATTTATGTGTCTAGATGGACACATTATAAGTACAAACAAATAATTGCAAGTTGTGAATATAAGCTGCATGCAGAGTTTCTTCTTTGTTTTGCATTTATATCTACATATCTACATATTCTACTCCATCAAAATATTAGTCTGGAATATTAGAGTAGTTTACTTAAGATCAGCATAGTGCACTGCAGTTTTCCTTTACAGAATCCTTTAACTTGCTTTTCGTATTTCATCCACTATTTTTAGAAAAATGGCAAAGTGTCTTGTCTTCCCCCGAGTTTAGATACTCCTGCTGTTCTCTCTTTTCCTTAGTGTGACAAACCTTAAAGCTGTAAGGGACCTCTGATGATGAAGAAACTCAAACACTGAGTTCTGAAATGTACTTTTCCAGAAATCACTTTTTTAACTGCTCTACTTGCTATGATGGTAACAGAAACTATTTCTAGAATTTGAATCTGGACTGTTACCAGGCTTCCGTGCTTCGGCCTGACTGGGTCATCCTTTCCAGTTATCATCTTGATAGATTGTGAATTTCTTATTCATCCTGTTCACAAGTGGTAAAAGGACAAGATGGGCAACTTCTTCTTCATCTGTTGCTGGGTTTTTACTCTGTGAAGAACACAAAGATTAGGGTTGAAATAATACCGATAGTGTGGGAGACTAACAAAGAAAAATTCATTGATACAGTAAGGTTGGACAGGCTTTACATAGGGCTGGTCTCTGTTTCTCAAAGAGTCCTTGGCTATGTCAACACTGGGCTTTGCAAGTTTATCTGTCCAAGGAAATCAGCTTGCAGCAAACTGGAATTATGGTGCAATGGAAACCCTGCTATGACTGCTATTTGATATTTTTAAAGAGGTAATCTCCTTTGCTTTCAATGCAAAGGAATTCAGCTTGTGGAAGGAAACCCTCAGCACATACTGAGTGCCTGAACACAGAGCCAGTGTGGAAGCCCAACTTCCCACTGTGTAAAGAAGTCTTGCATCTTCAGCGTCCTCAACAAACTCTTCCCCTCGAAGAGAAGGTCTTTAAGGAGCCCCAGGTGGGTCCCTTGGCAAGGTTTCTTGTAAACTCTTTCCATCTTTTGTAGGGGTTATTGAGACTGTTACATAGCACTGCTATACTCTTAAACAAGCTGGGTAAAATGCCTAAATCTCTACTGGCTCGAATCATGTCTAGTCATTGACACCTCCACAAAGAGAGTGCCACTTAGAATTCTCCACCTTCCTGCAACACCCATAGGGTTTTGCAATCACGTGTACTCTTTGGGCAAGAATAAATGAGTCAACAGTATGGGAAGCAGGAGAAAATCACCCCTAATTTTTTTTGGTTCTGTGTGAAAGAGAGAGACAGTGGACCAAAATCCAAACCTAATTTCCTCTCTAGAAAATTGGGATAAAAACTGTGCTTGTATAATTGCCATTTCCATAGAATTTTGGATTTGACTCTACTCCTTTTACAAATTACCATCTAAGCCAGGATATGTATGGTTCATATAAGCAGAATCTCTTGTAATGACGATTTAAATTATTTAAATTTTGATTCCTTCACACAGTAGTGAAAAATATAGTTAATCCAGTCTGCCATAAAGTGACTTTCATATCTGTTCATTTTATTTCGCTTTTGATATTTTACTTTTCTCTATTTAAAGTAACTGACATTTATTTGGATAAAGAAAGCTAGGACCAGAAGTAAATAATTTCATCCTGGAAAAGACAGTTATGGGCTTTTTCTATGATTTCTTCTCACTAGAAGCTGCATCCACTAAACTGAGCGGTTGTAAGTCCTATTAAAGATATGACATTACAGATTAACAGGCCTGTCATGCACCAGGAGGAACAAATCTTGCTGTATTTTTCTTCTGATATTGTTTGGAGCTACAATATTTGAATTTTCTTTTGTGAGGTTATGGAACAGTTTAGGGAAGCACCAACTCTTATGATTTCAACTGCTGATTAGGATGGGAAGACAATGAGAGCTTTAGTTGAACTTTTCTTTCTTGGGCTGCTATTAGCTTTTTCAAACCAGGGTATTAATAACCTCATCAAAAAGTCCAAACACTGATATAGCGTGTGGGAGACTCCTGCTGAGGATGCTCACACATAGGAGAGTATATGCAGACAGACAGGAATTTGTCCATAGAGAGAGTAAACTGGTGTTTCTGTGGTTTGAAAGGATGGTGCAGGGCAGAAGTTTTACAGCTCCACACATCCTGTGCATACACACATTACTTTTACATAAAGAGACAAAGATATCTTTATCCGCGCGACAGATAGACAAACAGACTGACTGACTTCAAACTTGCACTTTCAGTAGAGATTTTTTCCCCCCCATCTCTGGGTACTGCTTTTCAAAATTGCCTGAGGCTACAGTACAGCACCTCAGATCCCCAAGGCCCATTGCCTGGCTCCTAATAGCCACTCTCCATCTGTGTCACATGAACAGCTGATGAGATAGCTCCAGTGTCTGTATTTTGGAGAGCATATCCACCCAGGTTAAAATGCTGGGGTTGCCAAGGAGCAGTCAGAAGCCATTAGTGTTTGTGAGAATTTGCCTTGCAGCAGTTCCTTGGCATAGTGGAAAGTGTGTGTGCGTGTGTGTGCGCGCGCACACGTGTCTGTGAGAGAGGGGTAGGGTGGAATACATGGGGGGGAAGAAAGCAGCAGAAAGGAGTGCTTTCTAAATAACTGATATACTACAAAAGCAAACAGTTGGTTACAGTGTTCAGAGCTTCCATATCTCCTCAACTACTTTACTGTGATTTGACTCTCCTTTCCCTGTCGTTAATAGAAGGAAAAAAAAAAAGGCACGAGAAACAGAGCAGCGACTTCAGGGTCTTGCTCTGGTGTTTGGGCAGATGGAAAGGAGCTGCTCTGCCTTGGGGCAGGGTGGTTGTAATGAAGTGGCCTGTCAGTCTGTAAATAGTGAGGGTCATCTCTTCCATGTGATGGAGGGTATCACATTGCAGTGAAAATGGAAATGTCAATAAAATTAATCTGCCAGCTCTTTGCTGTGGCTTTTTCTGTCTCTCCAGTCCAAAAGGGTCGGTTTTTCAGAGGGGACACCGTACAAGAAGGGTGATCTGGCATGGGAGGGAAGATGGAGCTGAAATGCAAGTTTTGAAGCAAATGGACTGTATGTAGCAGCAATGTATTTCGTTTAGTAGCACTACAGATCTAGACGAGGCTATAGGAATTAGCTCATGAATCTATAGCATTCCTCAGGAAGCTATGGAGCGTCTAGCTCAGGCTACATTGAGCACAGAGTTTATTGTTTTAGGCTTTCTTGGACAAGGTTTTTACTTAGCATGGGATTTATGGCATTTACTGCTAATGAATGTCTATTCTTAAATTACAAAAACCACCGTCTCAGCACAATTCCCAGATGTCCTTCCAGGACCTCGGCTTCTTAAACACCAGCAGGGAGCATAAACTCTCCACTTCTCTGTTTTCCTCTTTCGTGTGGCTCCGGGCTAATGATGTGTAAGGAAAACACAGCAATCTATAAAGTCTCAGTGCTGTCCCAGTATTCTTCATTTATTTTGCATTTGATTATGCCACAAGTCGGATCTTGTTTCTTTCCTTTTTTTAAAGTTATTAGTTCAAATATTAATGTAGGAATATGGCATATATTGCTGCTCTTGATTGATGCCTTCCCAAAAACAGGAAGACGTGCTCGTATGAATTTTAAGAAAGTAGGGGTCCTGCAATGCCTTGCCAGAAGAGTTTTTCAGATACATAATTTAGATGCCCTCCAGGCAGGCTTTCAAGGCATTTTTGCTGGAGGGCAAGAAAAAATAACTATGACTGTTAAAAGTAAATGATTTTTGCTAATGCACAATTAATGCCAGGGAAAAGCACAGAAGAGAAGGATGTTGATGGAAAGTTCTGATTAAGTGAGAGCTCTACCTTGATGTGCATCTTTTTATTTTAATGATAATAACCACTGATGCAGAAATGTAGAAGTTTTCATGTCATGCAAATGCTGTATGCAGGGTCACACTAGGTGTACGTGTTTGTGAGTGCGTGTGTATGTGTGCTGGGAGGTGATGGTTACTGGGAGGGGCTCATCTGACAGTGTGTTATGTGCACTGAACGGTGACATGGTTACTGCCACCTCTGCAGAGGGCCTCGAATATATAGACTACAGAACATTTAACTTGATTACTTATACGTACATATTCAGAATGGTTGTAGGGATGCATTTACGGTAAATGGGTTTTTTGTGGCAGGTTTTCCCACATTGAATCCCATAATTGAAAAAGAGCTACTGCACTATGTCAAGCACACAATTATAATTGAATTAATGATATATGCATGTGTGAAACACAAAATTAGTATTTGGAGAGACACGGTTTTCTAATTTTTACATATTTGCATCGGCATTCTTATATAATGAGAAGCAGTATGTGCCTGATCTAACAAATAAAAACCCCCCAAACTGTGGTAGTGTCTTGGCAATTAATGATATTTTTTGGCTTCTGTATTTGGTTCATTAACATCTCCTCCTTCCTGTTCTTCTCTTTGTTGTAGGTGACGGTTTAGACAACAGTGTAGCCTCACCTGGTACAGGAGATGACGATGACCCAGACAAGGACAAAAAGCGTCAGAAGAAAAGAGGCATTTTCCCCAAAGTAGCAACAAATATCATGAGAGCGTGGCTTTTCCAGCATCTCACAGTAAGTGGTGACCAAAACCAAAATAAATTTCTATTCGTGTGCCTAATGGGTTTTATTTGTCATTATTAGAAATCAATTATCCCCATAATTTTTTGCCCATTATTAGGTCTCAGGATTTGTTGCTTTTTTTTAAAATTAGGGGTTTTTTCCTTAGGTCTTGGAATCATGATAAATCTCAAAGAAATCTATCTATCTATCTATCTATCTATCTATCTATCTATCTATCTATTTCTCTATATGCATATATTTATAAATACATCCTATAGAAAGAAAAAGGGAGCACGTACGATGCCTCAGCATGGAACACCACCTATATACGAAGTAACCATTTTTGGCTTTGAATTATTCAAAATCTTCCTACAGACAGCAAAAGGGGGTTTCTTACTTTTAGCTCTGACTTCTGGATTCTTTATTGCTGGCCTCTATTTACACAAACTTTGTATGTATGCGGTGAAAGAGAGAGCCCTGGTCTGTGTGCGTGTGCTGACATACACTGTGGATGTTAGAGAAGTCAAAGCAGCAGCTTGCAACCTTGTAATTGTTACTTTTTTGTGAGGAAATAAAGAAGGCATACACATTCCCTAATTTTTCAGTTGTGTGGCAGAGAGAATCTCTTCTCTTGAAGAGAAGCAAAAAGAGAACCTCTTTTTGCTTCTTTTTAAGTCCATAAATATTAAAGCCTGGCCATATTCACATTTGTGGGGGAGAGAGATTAAATATGTGAAATAGCAGTGCTTTCCTTGGGCTTTTATTTGTCTGCTTGTGATTGGTTTTGTGTTGGTGTTCTGTTGACTATTATAGCTTCACTTATGCATCAAAACACAATTCCACAGGAAACCTAGTAAGCCTAGTTTACTTCATGTGGGAAATGATGGAGACTGGTAAAATTATCAATTTTCTTCTTTCTTGCACTTCGAAATTGTTTCTTACTTGATAAGGCTTGAAATGCTAACTGTTATTAACTGCCTCTTCTTCTACCAAAGTTTTATAAATTTCCATGGTTTTATAAATTTCCTGCTGTTGGTTGCAGTGTAATGATTCCAGGCCCCAATTTATTTATGATAGAGACTATCGAACTGCTCTGCCAGCAGCACAGCTAAAGGGGGGAGCGATAGATTCACATTTCTAAACCATCATTTTGATGTAAGGACATTAGTAGCAAACTAAGGTGCATTGATCTGGCCTGTGGGGTCAGGATTAGCTGGAATAGCCAGTGTCTCTGCTGGAGTAGTGGTTATTCCTGCCTCTCAGCTATGGCCATTTCAAAGGTCAGGTGCCCTGTACCCACTTGGCTCAGAGGAATTAGACAGAACATGAGTCTCTGGGCTGATTACTTAACCAAAGACAAAATAATGAGTCCTAAGCAAATACTGACTAATTGAAAGGGCTGTAAATCCATTACATATTGGTCAGGGATAATCAGGAGTATTTAATCACTTTTATCTATTCAGGAGCACTGAAGCTGCAACAGCAAAGCCCTGAACCTTGCCATGTGCTTATTATTCTCATCATTATCAAAATTACTTCACAGCTGTTCTTTGCTACATCACCTCAGCTGGAGATTTACTAACCTGTAAAATGTTTTTAATTTGGAAGTCGAGTGAGTGCGAGTGGAGGGTTTTTCTTTCAGCTGTAGAGTATCTTTAGATGAGTACAACAGGGAGACAGCAAAAAGCAGGGCCACAAATAAACAAGTTTGGTTTGTAGACACCTCCATGTTAACTCCATTTCCTCCCATGAAATTTGTGATATCTATTTTTTTTCCTTCCTGCCTTTGTTTCTTATGTGCTCCTTGAAAGCATTTGACACTTGCTTATTAAACAGTCAACTGCCTCTTGCTTCTCTTGAGGAAAGTCCTTCTGGCTTTTTGAAATCCCTTTTCCTTGTTTCTATCCTCTCTCTCCTGACCCTCTCCATCCCGCATGAATTAAGGAAATTTGCCGTCACTGGTGAGGATGGCCTCACAAAAATCAGATTAAATGAACACAAAAAAGCCCCAAACCTTTTACCATCCAGGCTTTAATGAGTTTGCAGGTGTTGAAAGATTTACTGCGCTGTAATTCTCAGACCTGCAAACTGATAATGGAGACCCCTGACCAGTGCAATGTAAATTCAGAAAGATTCTTGCCATAAACACATGCAGGGAAGGAAGAAAACTCCTTTCTTTTAAAGATCTCACACTTTTCTCAAATTAGCTTGTCCATTCAAAATGTTACCCTGGCTGAGCCAGAACGGGGGAATCTGTGATGTACAATTTTATTGTTTCAAGTAAATATCTTTACAATGACAGTCCATGATTCAATGTACATTCCTTCATTACTACTCTAACCTTATTTCAAATTGGTTTGTTCCTCTTTTGTGCTGTATGACCCGTTCTTGTATTACAATAATCCCCTGATGTACCCTTTTTCCTTTCTCTCTTTTTTTTTTTTTTAAGAAACTAATTGAATTATCTCATTATTTTAATTTGTTAAGCAAATGTATTTTATGTCTCAGGATGTGTTCTTAAAGAAGGAGCTGCTTAGGCTTTGCCCCCTGAATGGGCCATTGGTACATTTTGACATTCATGCATTCATTAAGGAGAGGAACATAAAAGAGCTCTGGTTGTATTTTTTTTTTCAAACACCCAACCAGCATGGAGCAACTTTTCCATAAGCCACAGGGGTCTCTCTACATATGTTCTCAACTGCAAGCCATTGTCACCTATTCTGAATACCTCAAAAGGACAAATAAAAAACTAAAGGCCAACTGTAGCAATTGTTAGCTGTTAGTCTCAATATGACAAAAATCATTAACCTCTGATTTCCCTGGAAGGAGAGGCAGTGGCAGTCCATCTCTTCTGGCATGGATTAAATGCAGAAGTCCTTTAGACTGTCAAATTCCAAGAGAGTAACTCAGATCTGACTAATTATATTTACTTATGATTTTAAATAAAATGCTATGTTTTTCCTTTATTTAATCGGTTTGCAAACTCCTAAGGCAGCCAGTTTTAAAAATTGAATGGCCCAAGTGGCTTTTTTGAAGAGACAGGCACTTGAACTCTGACGTAGAATGAATGTGTCTGACAGGCTGTGTCTTTCAAAACAATTTCTAACCCCCATCACAGCTTCCATTTTGTAGTAACTTTAATTATATTTGAAATAGGATACACATGCATGTTTTTTATTGTTGGAAATCAAATGCAAAGAGCAGGAGCTTTTGTCGTGTCCTTGTTCAGTTACTGAGCTCTGTCTTACATTTGGAATTACAACATGACCAGAAGATAAAAGGTCTGAGGATGAATTGGTTGGAAATGTGTATGCTTTTTCTGGATAATATCCAGTGTTTAAGAAAGTAGAGGAAATCCTAGTCTGGTAGTATAATCTTTTCAATAGTACATAAAGATTACGACATCAGAAAGGTAAACCTGACATTAAGACTGTTTTTAGTTGAGTTCAAAGGTGGTTAAAGAAAAGAAACAGCAAGAAATCTGACCCAAGCTGAGAGTTTATTCATAGCTTTGGAAGACTTCTTTTCCTCTATGCTAAGGAGTTCTTAGTACACTCAATTAGCCTCTCAGCCATCACTGCTTTCCTCCCTCAAGTGCTCCCCTATTTGCCCTGCAAAGAACATATTTGATCACAAAGTGAAAACAGGAAGTGCTCAAATGTATAGATACATCCAGCTTACACCAGGGCTGAAATTAGGATTTCTTACCAGCAACTATAGAGCCAGTGCCCCTCCTCCCATGCCCTTTTGAAGGATGGAGGACCTTTAAAATAGATATACATAATCAGAAGACAGGAAAGTTATAAAGGAAGTAATTATACCACTCTATGGGCTTGTACCTCTGGTAGTTCATCCATTTCTGCAGCAGTGCACCAAAGACTACATTTTTTGCTACATTCAACATTTTTTCATCTTTTTTTACCAGGCTGGTAGAACAGAGTCTCATTTATGCTTTGACACTTACCTGGAGGGATGCCCTTTGTTAAAATTCTATTGTGGTTGGTTTTTTTGTTACAGTCTTTAAGAAGACGTGTATCATATCCTATAGTACCAGATTTACCAACA
The DNA here is from genome assembly GCF_027477595.1 of Haemorhous mexicanus. NCBI lineage: Eukaryota > Metazoa > Chordata > Aves > Passeriformes > Fringillidae > Haemorhous > Haemorhous mexicanus. The sequence continues at coordinate 34,888,277 of NC_082346.1, forward strand.
GTAGCTTGCAAATTAAGGCGTTCTTAATGAAAATGCCTAATTCCCATTTGATGATATTTGGGATGTCTCCCCTAAAGCCAGAGGAGTTGAGCTGTTTTTTCTGCTTTTTTTTGCTAGCTGAAGTTCTGTCTTCTAACTTTGAACAATGTCATTTTAGCCTGATTTCCACAATCTTCTGGCTGATGATCTTGCTCTTTACACAGTCTATTGTAGAATATATCTTGGTTTTATCTGTTTCATTGTCAGGCTAGAGTTCTCCTGGAAGGTGGTAAAATGAACCAGCCACAGCTTTTGTACTTACCTGAATTAATTTGCTTAACTTGTCATATTCATGTGTCCAGGTTGGATAATATGAATAGTCTCACTGAAACAGATTTTTTTTTCTGTACTTATGTGGGTGTATCTGAGAATAAAATGTGTATCTATCATATTTTGATTAATGGCTTATCAAGCCTATTATACAGGGAGCTATTTTATTTATTCATTAGATTTGATTCTAGAGATGAATGTCATCAACCAAAGCCAATCTTGGAGCAAGTGTCCAAGGAAGTTGAATCCAGCCCACCTTCATAAATATCTCCTTCCATATTTTATTTTAGTAACAATGCCTTAAAGAAAGGTTACAAACATAGCTGGCTATTGCACTCCACACTGAACAGCTTACTTTCACATCAAAGTGCAGAAGAACAGCTTTACTCAGAGATGTGATCTGGGAGAAGCATTCTGCACATGGATGTTTTTGCCCTACTGTAAAATACCAAAACCAAACCCAAAAGTGCAGCAGAACTCTGTCCAGTTAAAATGGCAAGAAGAAGGCTGGGAGACTCCAGATAATATGGGAATGTGCAGTCATTCTACTGAATTTTAGTGTGTGTGTTGGAGTGCAGTGTAACATGCTATACCCTCCGAGGGTACACACAGGAGATGGACAGTGTCCTCTGACTCTCCTGTAAAACTTCCTGCACGGGTGTTTGCATGGCTGCCATTTCCACCTCAGGGCACCACGGTGTTGGAGAGCTGGAGGAGCCCAAGCTACAGTTTTATTCCAGGTCTGCTTTTAGGCTGTGTGCTGTTTTCAGCAAGGTAATAAGTTGCCTGCTGGTGTAGAGCAGACCTCTTTGTACAAACACCACCCTGTTGGAAACATGTCCTACAAAATAATATTGTGCTCATTTTTCAGCTGGAAAAACTTTAGTGAGGAGAGGTTAAATGACTTCGCCCCCCAGTGCTAAAGAAAAATCAGTGCCTGAATGCTAAACTCCCATGACCTGCAGTCTTGCAGTCCTCAGGACAACAGAGTTGTGCCTCTCTGTACCCCAGAATTGCTCTGGTGTCTCCTCAGAAGGGCTGGTGGTGGCCATTAACATTTGTAGTTATTGTTGCTGGTAGCACAGCCCTGCCTAATGTCATCAGCATCCCCCTCCTGTCCTGCCTGTCTGCAGTAGCGTGTCACCAGCCTGGGCAGAATAAACCCGGAAATCTTTCTTGAAATGACACTTCTGATCCCAGGCTGAAAGGTTTTATCCTCTGAGTGCTCCTAGTCCTCAGCCATGAAAGCATCCTGAAGAATTAGTAAGAGACCAAACATTCACATACCTTTTAAACACCACAATCTTAAAAGAAAAGAGCTGAAATGGGATGGGGGTGGGGCTTTGTTTGTTTTAAAAATGGAATCTGAGATTAGATCTGACATTTCTACATCCACCCCCTACAGAAGAGGGAACCCAGGGTCATGGGGTGTGTGGGCCTCAAAAGCTAGCTTTGTCTGGGAGTGGTTAATCTAATCATTGTTACATAGACATCTGTTATTTCTTCTGAAAAATTGATGCTTTTGTGACACAATGATCCATCTATTTAGTACAACAGCCTGAGTAATTAAATTAAAAAAAGAATATTTTTGCGGGAGCATGTATTATAAAACTGCCATACCTCCTTGTACCAGTGAAAAGGCTGAGGAGAGGGAGTGGAAGATGAAGAGGGGCAGAGGGAGAAGAGTGCTTTAAGTCTCGCATTGTTTTCTGCTGGCTGGAGGAAAACATCTGTGAATTGTTTGAACTGAACCTTAGCAGGGACTGTCTGAATCTGTGTCATCTCTGTTTAATTTCAGGAAATGATGTCACAGCGCATTAAATAACAATGCTGCATGATTTATTTTTACTTGTACATGCTGTCCTAAGCATTTCAGTTACACGGCAGTGTTTCCAATTAAGCGCAAGCTTTCGGTTTTAAAAAATATACTCAGTAATGCTTTTTTGGGGGGGCACGGGGTATGGGGAGGCTGGGTTTTTTAGGGGGTCACCAAGGTTCAGGGCTGTCGGAGGGCTCTGGGCCCATTTGTCATGTGCTTATTTGTAGTTGGGACTGGATGTCAGCTCTCTCGTCACCCATGGCAACCTCCAGGACCGTGGGTTTGTTACAAAGCCTGTCTGGGGGAGAAAAAAACCTAAATATTCCGAACCGATCCGTCAAAAGACCTATTAGATAGTTATAGCCAGCCCTATGTACTGTAGCTTTTGCCTCGATCAAACTTTCTGCACTCCCCCTTCTTCTGTAGAAGAATAGAGGACATAAGTCAATTCTGTCTGCCATCTGTCGCCTCTCTCCCTGCTCCTCAAATTAAAGAGACAGTCCAAAATTTAAATAATCGGATACAATCACAGGAAGCCGGCCTGGAAATTATTACATGTGCAATTGGTTGAGGGTTTTCTTTACTTCTCATTTTATTTTGAAGAGGGGATCTTTATTGTGCTTCTTTGGAGATCAAAATATGTTGTGTGTTTCAGCTTCAAAAATAGCATGCTGAGAAATACTGGATTTGCAGTGTCACTGGGTTGTTTTCTAATAGGATTCCAAGTTATATATAGGGTGAAATTCACACACACACATACACACCCTCCCCAGCCCCCAAAGAATCCCCAAATTGCGAATCCTGCAAGGGACAAGTAAATGAATCACACCACCCTTCCCCTCCAGCTCTCCTATCCCTTTCATTGCCTTTCACTCCCCAAATCCATGGCAGGCTGACGGGCTGCAGCAAAATCTTTTCTGGTGCAACTAGGACAATTTAAACTGTTGACTCTACCTAATGGTCCTCTTCTAGGCCTGCTATAAGAGTTTTTCACAGTACCCTGTCTGATATTAGCTAGTTTAGTATATGCTTTACCTTCTCCTCTCCTTGTTTTTATCTTTATACCAGCCTGCCTGGTTTTGCCTCCTCCTCATCAACAGGCAACACAATGTGTCAGGACTGCTGCAAGGTGAATTTCATTCATGTGACATATGAGGTCAGCTGATGCCAAATTGTCAGATAACGTGGCTAGATGTTACTTCCCAGTTTAATATTTTACCTGCTATTTTCAAACAGGGGATTCCTGAGAACAGCAAAAAACATGTGCATGGTTTTCACTGAGGTTTGATTAAAAAGCCTCGACTGAGCAAGCTGAATGTGGCCTAGCAAAAGATAGGATCAGCCACTGTTTTTCTCTGGTTGTTATTGTCAGATTACAAAGCTTTGCAGAGTCAGTATAGGAAGGAGAAAGAAAAGAAAAGAAAAGAAAAGAAAAGAAAAGAAAAGAAAAGAAAAGAAAAGAAAAGAAAAGAAAAGAAAAGAAAAGAAAAGAAAAGAAAAGAAAAGAAAAGAAAAGAAAAGAAAAGAAAAGAAAAGAAAAGAAAAGAAAAGAAAAGAAAAGAAAAGAAAAGAAAAGAAAAGAAAAGAAAAGAAAAGAAAAGAAAAGAGAAAAGAAAAAAGAAAAGAGAGAAAAAGGAACACCAAAGTCCAGTTAATGAATTCCTTAAAGTAATTGAAACAAGGAACTGATAGTGACAAGAATTTGTTTATATAGAGTTGTGGCTGCAAGGCTCACAAGGCAAAAGGTGGTTTAAGTAAAGCATATGTGAATGTAAAGTGTTTAAACACTTTTTTAACTCCAAAAACATTGCTCTAATAAAAGTTGTGAACTGCAGCTTTTGGAGATCAAGATCACAGTCAACTAGAGGAGAGAAGTCTTTGGAATATCTTCAGGGTCCACTACCTAAAGCTGTTGTCATCAGAAAACTCATAGTTCCTCCCTTTCTCTGTAGTGTGAGCACATGATTATACGTAGATATAAAAAATATTTTTAGGGAAAATGCAATTGCTGTTGTTTGTGCAGTGATACTACCTCACAGCTTTGCCTCAGGATTAAAACTTTCTTCTCAAGATCCATGAGCAGGACAATTAGTTTCAAGGCAATGAAATTAGAGTTATGTTAGGAAAAAAACCAAACCAAAACAAAAGCACGTTTCTGCCAACAGTTCCACAGCTGCAAAGAAATGGATGTGTCAATTCTTATTGCTGCCTAATGAAAAGAGTAGTTTGTGGCAGACAATATTACTCCTGTTGTGGAGTTTGAGTTATGATACTTAGAATACCATGCATTACATATTTTAGAGTTGATTGGCAGCACTTGTTTGTAATATCTAAAGCAATCATTGACACCTCTAAAGACTTACAGTTATCTCTAAGCATAATGGCAATACAGTTTTCATGCTTTTATATTTGTTACTTTTTATTTTTAACTGCTATCCCCAAATCTGCCAAAACTAATTTTGGTTGTTTTGTCTGATACCAGGTGATAGGCCATAAAGAGTTTTTTAAATCTTGGTTTTACCTTTTTATGATGGCATTTCAAAATATGTATTTTGTTTGTAGCAGTTGACTACTTATGTCCATAAAATGTTTAACATCTCATGACATACTCTTACAATCTCAGGATAATAATTCTGAGTAGCTCAGTAAACAGCAGAAAATATTTTGGTTTAGTGTTCAAAAAAAAATCTGCAGACATCAATTTTTTTTAGTGCTGTAGAAATTTTGCTGTCATCAGGATCAAGCTCTTATTTGATAATTTCAAAGTGGGAACTTGATATTCTGAAGTGGATATACTGTAGAAATACTATCTGACTAAATCTGATAGCAATGGGAAAGTTCCTGTTTGCTTTCTTAACATATGCTAAATATGTGAAAGGAGTAGATTTTTGTAAGATCATGGCCTAGTCTAGATTACTTTAAGATTGCTATGTCAATTAAAAAAAACTTCAAAGATTATGTAAGCTACATTGTTAGTTGATGTGCTGTATACCTAAATGAATTGTTATAAAAGCAGCTATTTTTCCTCCCAGGTAAGTAAAAAAATTAGGGTTTGAGTCTTTGTGTTCAAATATTTGCAGATAATTCACAAATTAGTGACTAACAGTGTATATCTCTCAGTCTTCCTCCTCCTCCTCACTAATTCCAGTGGAACTCTCATCCCTTTGAAAAAGCCAGGAAAGATGCAGTGAAATCATAATGGGAGACAGGCAGAAAAACACTTAGTAAGTGTTAAATGCTCTAGCCACTTTATCCGTGAATTACACTTAATAACTCTTTCAGTGATTCCCTATTTTATGATAGAAAGACAAATGTCTTGAGTGCTCAACTGTTTGTCACATTCTCTTGTGACCCAGCTTTCACTCCTGGACGGTGTAGCACAAGGGAGTTCTGGTAGACCTGTGGAGTTTTCACTTCTCTTTCTAGCTGTGACCATGACAAGACACTGTGCCTTAGTTTCCCTTTTTAAACAGTATGGCATAATGATTGTAGCTGCTTTTTGAAGTGCTTTTCATATTTACAGATGAAAAACACTGTGTAAGGCCTGGGTCTTTTTCTTTGCAACAGTGAATAACAGAAAATTACACTTCTGTTGCAGTTTTATCCTGCTGATGAAAGAGCATGACAGTCATGCTATGCTTGTACAAATACCTGAACTTCTGTGGACTGAAAGTTCAGGAGAATTTTCTCTTTATGAAGGAGCAGTTAATATGTAATTAAGAGTGTTATATTTTTGCTGGTCTGTATGATTTCTGCAAGCTACTGCAGTGCAAGTGTTTGGTCTTGTGTTAATTTTGTCAGGTCTTTTCCTGATGTGGTGATTACTGCATATAAATGCTATCAAATATCTTTCCCAGAGAGCACCAAGAGAAAGAACTTTGGGCGTCAACTGCTGGCCAAGAGGCAATAGTGAGAGTACAGGGAGTGTAATGGCTTTAACAAAAGCATCTTTGTGCTTTAAGAATTTGCTAGTGGATATTCCCTTCCTCAACAGTCTGGGAGTCTCCTGATGTGAAGCTGGACTTTGCCACAGTCCTGATCCTTTCTGCTGCCTCTTTTGACTCAGCCGGGTGTTCCCCACCTGCGCATCCCACTTGTGCTTGAATGAAGAAACCGCAAACAGGAGGGTGACAGGGCAAAGAGTAAGGGGCTGAAGGGATCTTGTGGAGTCCCCATTTCATATTGGCAAGGTCCCTGCCTGCTGAGAACCAAATGCAGATAGCTGACAGCTCTTGGGATAGCCCACAAATGGGCTGTTCAGGATTATGGAGTGTGAATAGGGAGAAAGATCCTGTGTGTGATAACAACTGGAATAAGGAACGTAATGCGGTCAGAAAAGTGGTGTGTGTATACTTGAGGGAGTCGGCAAAGGAGTGTTGCATAGGAATAGTGGCACATATTAATTGCAAAGAAAGTTGGCTAATTTGAGGGATCAGTTCAAAATCCTAATGTTTAAAGAGTGCTTAATTTCAGCTATAAAGGGATATTCTTATTTTCTCTTTCAGATATAAAGCAGGAAATTAAACAGAAACACGTGTTAATTGTTGTGAACAAAAAAATAGAGGGAAAATAATTTTATTCACTTCTCCTTTCCATCTCCTTTATTCTTTTGGTGGAATAATCCAAGAGTTGTGTTACTTGGTCTTCTCTGTTTTCAATTCAATTTCTTCCAGTTACACAGGAACACTTTACTGCATGATCTTACACCGCTTAGGAAAGAGAGGTACTTCTTGAGTTGGTATGAACTTCTCTGGGGATGGTGGGATGAACTGCAGAGTTTTAGGATAATCCTAGGGATTCCACATTATTTCACATAATATGCCCATTTACACCTCAATTTTAAGCAGCCTACAACCTATGAATGTGTTGTATGGTGGCCATAAACTGCCAAGCAAATGCTTCTCAGACCAAAAACCCCACTACTTTGTGCATATCTAACCAAAACATTTTAGACAATTTACTACTATAATTAATCTTAGCTGTCCTGGTTTTTATGAATTTATATCCCACAATGCTCTTCGAGGCAACCAACCTTGTGGAAAAAGGGGCTCTTGCCATTTTCTCTCCCTTTTATTTCCCAAAAGTTTTCCATTTAGAAAGCAATAATGCTTTCAAAGGAACCAGTGCAAAACAATATGCACTGCAGGAGAATAAAATGTCTACAAATGAACAGAACTATGGTGTTTTTTTTAGAATGGGTACAAATAAACATAACTGTAGAGCTGTGATACTATCATGAGTTTGGCTTCTGGGGTCTGAATCCTGTGCAAAGCCCCAGCTGAAAAGATAAAATATTGCACTTCCCAATTCAGCAGTGTTCTAACATCCTCTACTGCATCCCAAACAATCTCTGCAGCAAGCTTCTTGCTGAGACGGAAAACTCTTTAAAACAAGGCCTGGGGACTCATGAGCTTTCTACTCAGTACCCTTTAGGCTCACTCCATGAAAAAGTGTCTTGCCTAAAAGAGGCCAAATATCACACAACAGAGCTGGTGGGAAATTCAAACCATTCTAAGCAAAGAAGTCAATAGAGCTGCTGTAGTGAAAGGTAATGTTCAGACCGAGATCACCGTGTTATGATCTCATGCTGAACATCAGGACTGGTTGGTTTTTTGTTTTTTTTTTTTGAGGATTATGAAACTAGCCTGAGGCCAGTCTGGTGAGAGTCTGAGAAAGATACAGAGGAGAGCCTGGACTATCAGGACCCTTATTCCCTAAAAAGGGTAACAGAGGCTGAAAAAAGATGAGCGAAACGAGAGCTGTATTGTTACTTCCAGTGCTCTTTCCATCTATCCCAAAAATACAAGATCTAGCCCTAGACAGAGAATGTGTATACTGAAGCAGTTAATGAGCACAGGCTACAAAAGAGATAACAGGAGGAATTACTGAAGAAGAACAAAACACCTTGCAGGAATAATGAAATTCAGCAGCCAAACCCCAGTCGTTTAGACTGTAGAACAATCTGTGGAAGTGCCTTTGCTTAGCACTGTCAAAACTAGACTCCAAAAAAACACTTGAAGGTATACTGCTGAGAAACATCTTACATTCCTGGGCTTACACTAAAGTAGTCTTGCCTGAAGGTTTTCTCATATTTTCATGTTTTCTTATTAATGATTAAAAACTGAAAAGTATCTTGAAATTAGAGCTGTTTTCAAAAGGAAGCCTTCCCAAATTTGGCTTCCTTCAGGTTTAAGTTTATGTTGTATTTGTTTCAACTTTTTTAATGACGTTTCATTTATCTGTCAGTGGAAAAATTATTGCAAAATTAACTTACAAAGTCAAACTAGAAATGGGCTTGAGACACAAATTGAAGAACTAAGCTTGAGAGAAATATTTAATTACTGTTCCTTCAGGCACTGGGAGTGGATGCTGAAGGTCAGCCAGGCTTGGGCTCTGTCAAACCGACAAAGAAAGCGACTTTGTCTTGAGAAACTTCTGTAAAAAACACCTCCCTTTCAGATATTCAGAGGCAGAAACTGTCACAATACATACAGTGCTCTCCATTCACAACTTGTGAAGTTTCAGCAATATCTGGATAAGGTACAGGTCTGAAATCAACCCCTACCCAGATTAGTCTTACCCCAATATATCTGACATCTGCTCCAACATTTGCTCTTTGAAACATCAGTCCAAAACACCAAAAGTTGTTTGAGCATTCAAAATACAAATGTTGATTTTTAAGGTCATGGATCCAATGCAAATTTAATATAAAATGGAGTTGACTGTGGATTTACATAGAAGTTTGAATGCCAAAATGGGTGAAAAGCATAGCTTTTTAACCTGCTTTTCACTTGCAGGCATTTATGGCAATTTGATGCCATGATTCAAAACCAAAGCTTGGGCCCTCAGAGAGGCAGAATGACCGCAAGGAAATATTGACTGAGTGCCTGCTGTCTTCAGCTGCTGAATTTCACACACAGCTTTCCTCAAACGTATCAGGAAGAAAGAGATTGTATTTTGAATTTAAAATGAAATTTTACTCTTGAACATTATTTTATAACAATGGAACTGAGGGGTTCCATGTTCATCTTAAAGCCTTCCAGATCAAATGAACTCTGTTTTCATGGTAGAAAAATGCTTTTATTTTTTTTTTTCCTCTTTTTAAAATTTTTTTCGTCCTTCATTGCCAGAATTAGAAATTTAGCCTTGGATCTTAGATCCAAGTCGGATTCTTTCTGGCTCATTTATTGGCAGTCACAAGGATTATACGATAACAGTAATGTTGCAATTACAATGGCAAAGCTATGCAATTACATTAATAAACAGACGATGGATTGGCCAGAAAAAAAGTCCAGTTTTCTTGCCTATAGCTGGACTGGCTTTATGAAGAAAAATATCACAAACTTCTACTATGGACTGAAGTCAATGACATTTTTTTGTCAGCAGAGAATCAAATGCAATTCAGACACACAGGGACATAAATCTGTTCAGTAAGTCAGTCACCTTTCAGAACACTGCTGCTTAGTTTTGTTTTTCTCCTTTTGGGTTTTTTTTCTGTCTGGCACAACATAGCGTTAGTAAGTCAGGCATGTTTGGAAGGATTTTAAAGAAGTGAAGCAACAGGACAAAGATCTCTTTTACTCCCTCTAAATTTTACTTCCCAGGAATGGGCTTGGGTACCCATTTTAAAGATGCCACAGGCACGACTTGCCTTTATTAGGATTTTCATACGCAGTTCAGGAGTTACCTGCTTAAGAAATGAGAGCAGGAGCTTTCCATGGCTGCATGATGAAATTCTCCTAGCTGCAAAAGCAGTGAAAAGTGACCTTTGCTCTCTGAACAAGGAGTCTTCTGGCATGGAGCTTAGTTTTCCTACTGCTCTTCGCAACTGTAAATAATGTTAGTATACCCTGAATTCAGAGCATGCAGCACTTTACATTACTATTGTGTATCTTAAAATAAACAACGTTGCAAGCTGTTTATTTTGGTGTTACTATGTATGCATTTTTTAAACAGTGGTTACTTAAACAAACGTCTCTGTTCCCACAGCACTTAAAAGCTGCTGTTTGCTCATTGTGGTTTTTGGGTTTTGTCACTTTTGTTTTGATTGTTTCTGAAAATCACACTGGAGGATACAGAAGACAGGAGTAAGTTGTACTTGTTCCAAGCAAATGCTTCATGTCACAGCTTTTTTTTTTGTGCCAGTTTTTCCCAAGTTCCTAGCAGGAATAATTTTGGTTTAGCTCAAATGTGGAGATCAACAGTATTCCACATTGGTTGCAACTGTCCTCAAATGCATTTCTGCAGGCCAGTCAGGTCATGCATTTGTTATCAGAATTTGACTCTGAGATAGCAAAATTGTTTTAATAACATTAGTACTGATTATTTATTCATTGCTCAGCAAAGCAAAAGGTGCAGGGGATGAGAATTTAGGGAATTGAGGGTTTCCACATCTTCTTTCATCCTCCCTCATCAGTCTTCATTCATCCTCCCTAGAAACCTCAAGTGCAGAGCAAACTTGTGTGGTTGGAAATGCTGATAGGAGGTTGATGAAAAAGCCATTATCAGACATCAACCTTTCAAAGCCCCACTGCCACAGCTTTGTGGCCCTCTACCTACACAGGGAACTCAGAGGACACTTGCTGGTCTGACACTGTTCTGCTAGAGGGCTGGGTGATCTACACTGTTTTTCACATGTAGTGATGAGCTTTTGGTGATGGCTCTGCTTCTTGCTGCCATGTATGCTGTTCTCGTGGTATATTAGGCTAAATCTTAACAGAAGGTTAAGGAAAAAGCTGATTTGTCCCTTGTCTCACTCTCCTTCCCTTTGTGAAAGGTGTTTATGGTACCTTGTGATTGTGGTAGTTGTTCTATAATTGTTTTGGTCCACTTTGCCAATTTTTCCAAGGTAATCTTCAATTAGTCCTTTTAGCTGAGAAAGAAAACTACTTATCTGAGTCTGTAGAACTGTGTCTTAAGGGACTAAGAAATCAGAGGCTTCCTCTGTATGAATATTGCACTATTATAAGGAAAGCCAAGGGCAGCACAGCAAGGCCACCATCAGAATTTCTTAGCAGAGGCAACAGAGGTAGGTTTAGGGGGATGTGTTGTTAAAAATGAGTGGTCCTCTCACCAGCTTCTGCCCTCCTTTTGGAGTGAAAGTGTGCCTGGGCAGTCATGGAAATGCTGAGGTGATTCCTGTGTGGAAAAGGTTTAACAGGAGTGCTCCAACAAACATGGGAGGCAGCACTAACCAGTATCAGGTACTGGACAAGCCTTGAGATCAGAACAGCAGGAGGGTTTGGTTTCCTTGTGCTTGGATATAGCTGAGAACCGAGTCCAAATTATTAATTTGTAGAACTTGTAAAGGGTGACTGTCTTTTTGCAACAGAAAGTAATCTCTTCACTCAACTACTAATTGCCCCATGATGTTAATCCAGCAAGATTCTTAGATAAGGAAAATTAGTGTTTGAGAAAAATTGTGAATGCAGTTCTTTTGCAACTTGTGTAGACTGTAAACCAGTTTGGCCTCTTTAATTATGGTTGTCAAAGATAAACAGGTTGAAGGGTGTGTTGCAGTCCTTGGCACAAATATAGCATATTTCAGTGCTTTCTTGAGCAAGCTGTGTGTTTTTGAGAAAGAAATAAAATGTTACTTGCATTTTTTAATGTAGTTAAGATTTATTATTTTTTATTTATAGCTCAGCAGGCATTGATTTTCAGCGCTGTGTAAATGTTCATTTGCTTCTGGGCTTCAATACACTGCATAACAACCCCTGCTCTCTCAGTAGAACTGTGACAATTAAGGATGAGGGGAGCATTTGATAGAAAAGTGGCCAACAGCACAGCAGTCCAACAGCAGTTGGACTGTGTCATTCTCTCTACTGAAGGAGGACAGCGTACCACCTTCACTCCTCACCTTTTCATCTAATTTGCAGAGCTTGTAGCTGTTTTTCTTCTTTTCACCTGCTGATAATTTTTCTCCTAATCAACCATGAGTCTTCCATGACTTTTCTTCTGCTTCACTCGCTGAGATAGGATTAAATCTGCTTCATTGCTAATACATACATTTAAAATAGTTTTGCATGCTTTTTTCAGTCTAAATACTATGCCAACAGTCTAATTTGTGACCAGAATTACAAACATCATTTACATCTGTAGGTGAACATTCCACCTCTTCTATCTGAGAGACAGAAGATGGCAGAATGATTAAAATGTTTTAAATGCTGTTAACAGAAATGAAAACTACTCAGTGGCAGCAAAATTTTGTGAGAAGGAGCAGGTAACATTAAATATTTTAAAAGCATTCTAAGTGCTTTTTTCTTAGTTTTCACCAAATAAAATCGGCTCTATTGGCCAGACAAATGCTCCACTGAGCCAGATAAGGGTCAGCAGTAAATGGTGATGAGGCCAAGAAATGATGCAAGTGTAGGAAGATCCCAGAAGTCCCAAGTATTTTCTCCAGGCTTCTGGTGCGCAGAAGTTTAAAGACTTTCAGAGCTGGAAATTTACATCCAGATTGTAATGCTTAAAAGCCATTGATGCATTTACATTTTATTTTCAGGCCTGCTATGGACCAAACCATATATTCATGAGCTACAGTTGGAAGAGCTTAATTTTGGATTATTTGAATCATTGAGGACATTTATTAGACTATTTTCTGAGGTGGAATGTGAATGGGACATTTGAATAAGCTTCACATTTCTTGATGTGTGGACCAAACTTTCTAAACTGTATTAAAAAAGAAAGAAAGAAAGAAAGAAAGAAAGAAAGAAAGAAAGAAAGAAAGAAAGAAAGAAGAGAGAGCCAGGTTATCAGTTTACACATGATTTTAAATTGAACCTGCTTTCTTTCACGTAGCAACAGGAAAAACTTAGCAGCCCTGCAGTTTTCTAAGAAATTTTCATGAAATGTTGGGAAAATTTTTTCCTCTTCATTTGAAGGGAACCCTGATTAAAACTCCAACCATTCCATGTCTTTTCAGTGTCCTATTCTCCATTGCTCTGATCCTGTTCTTCACATGATTGATTCTGGCAAAATAAAACACTGATCAACCCATACGTTTGGTAGAGTGCTTTTAAATAAATATCCCTGCTGTGTCCTGGTAGAAAGCATTCACACAGTTTTGACAGAACCTAATCTTGTGCAAAGCTAAACCTTTAGTACCCAGCTCTTGCAGAAATTTTTTTTTCCCCTTTTTCCCCTCCCTTCTTCTTCACATGGCCCCTTCAGAGCTGCTGGAGGGCGTTGTTGAGAAGTTGCTACCGTTGATACAGTTGCTATTAATCACAGTCTGCCGTGTTGTGACGCAGGTTCTAATAACATCCCATTGAGCTGCCCTTGTATGCTGGAGGCTTACCAACAGCACTAGGCCTTTGATATTCATCTCACACCAGGATAAAGAAAATGTAGAGTTAAAAAAAAAAAAAAAAAAAACACCAACTGCAAATAGGCAAAGAACAAAAAAGGGGGGAAACATAGCAAAATCAAAAACAGACACGCTTTCTGTGTGCTGCTTCGTTTACCATGGGAGCAGCAAAGCTATAAATCTCTGCTGTGTTGTTTGAAAATTGAACATGAGGCTGCTAAATTTATCATTCATTCTTTGTTGTTTCTGGGTAGTAGCTGCCTGACTTGGCTGACTTTGGTTTCTGTCCCCTCCTCAATAACAATTTTTGTTGTCATCGTTGTTTCAATACATTACACAGGCAAATCAAAATTTTACCGGATCAAAGAATATTGGAGGATTTAGTAAAGTGCTCATAAAGGGGAGGAGGAACAAATTTGCTGCATGTTACACATCATGCTTCCTTGGCAACTGACTCCCTCACATTCATAATTACAGGAACATAATTTTTAAAAAGCAGCATGGGCGGGGGGAGGGAGAGGGAGCACTTCCTTTGGTTAAAGACATTCACAACTTTTTAAAAATGTGAGCCTTTGGAAATTAGGAAAAAAAAAGTTCACCCATATGCTCTGTAAAGATTAAACCTGGAGCCTGATAGAACTGCACAATCACCTTCTTTTGTTAGCACTTCTTGTCCATGTTGAACTGCAAAGAAAAAAAGGTGGAAAGCAAGCCTGCTACAGATGTGACTGGCTATGAATATTCATGAATAACATTGCTCCTCCTTTTCTACTGGCATCCAAGCCATTCTGATCTCCCTCTCTTTTTTCCTCTTCTCCTTTCCATTCCCTTTCCTTCCTCAAGACTGAACAAGACTGCAGTTTTATTTCGGTAACAGTTATCAGTGGTCTCGGAAGCCTTTTCTTTCCATTAGGAAAAAAAAAAAAGGGAAATAAGGAAAAGAGAAAAAAACCCCAAAAAAACAAAGGAAAAAAGAAAAAAATTGTAATTATCCACAGTTTTATGAATCCACCTCCCCTTAATGTTCATTATTTAAACCAGCAGCAATTACAAGTTCAAAGGGGTTTAGAGGGCCAGCAACCCGCATAATCACTGCCAAATTAAGCGGGACTCATTCGTCACAGAAGAGTACACTCTGAGCAGTGAATCATGCATGCAGTGACAGGCACTGATTTACATAAAGACGAAATCTGTGCCCTCTAGGGCTGAGTGTTACTTTATCTCAGTGGCCCTGTGATATATGCATTTTCTTTTGGTGTTAGGAAGGTTCAGAGACTGGTGCTCTCTAATACATTATATTTTATTCTCACTGGCATCACTACTACTCCCTAAAAAATACTAATAAAATATTGCCTACACAAATTCATATATATGTGTATTTAGCTAACAATAATCAAAACTTCAAGGCTCTTGAGGTTTTAAAAGCAAAGTTTTGTCCGGAGAAAAAACCCTTTTCTAATCTGTTACAATACTTATGAACCTCTTGAATTAGTTTTTATACCATTACCAATTTGCAGGTCAAACACTCATTCCTGAAAAAGACTACTTTTATTCTCCACTGCCCCCACTTCCTCCCCTGCCCCCCACAGTGATTTAACATAATATTTTTTGAGTCATTATAAGTGCTTGTACATATAAGTGCAAGTACAGTGTCAGAGGCTGAGGCTGAATGCATTACATTATCCCTAGTTTGCTGACTATCCAAAGTGTTTTAGGCAATTTGGTTCCTCCTGATATGCTGTAGGGTCTGGAACAGCTATGACCCTGAAGGGCATCTATATGTCTGACAGCAGAGGAGGAATCCTTTCTATTTGTTAGAAAGGTGTACCTTACTTTTATCATGCTGCTCTGCATCGAATACTGGACTGTTTAAAGATGCTTTTATATTCTGCTTGAAGACCAAGTCCTACTCAGTCCATTTACCTACACCCACTGGGGTGGCTTACTCACATAGGCAAGGTGACTAAGTCTTGACCTTTCAGGTAGCAAATGCATCCATGCAGGGAGTAGCTATATTCTGATATTACCATGAAACAGGAAAAGTAGATTTTGTGTAATCATTTCTTGCTTTGAGCTGTGTTAGCTGTGACTCTTCTCCCCTCCACAACAGGACTGTGGTACAAACAGTATACACAGTAGTTTGGAAATGGTACTTAACTCTCCTCCCTTAGGAATGCCTCCTCAAAGTTTGTTTAGAGATGCACTAGCTACAATTTGTGAGAGGCCTCCTTAACGTATAAAGGCACGTTACATAGAAGAGTATAATTCCCAGCTGTCGCTGTGACACAGGAGAGTGACCTCAAAACATCTGTCTGTGGCACCTTGACACAGATGCTGTTTCTACACCTGCTGTGGTGCAGATCAGAGGTAGCTGGTGGTGTCAGAAAGCAACAGCTGTCTGATCAGCCCTTCTTTTGCTTTGACGTGCTACTGCACTCAGGACTGTGCTCTAGATCTAGCATTGCTGGCTCTTCTCCAGCTGTGTAAGTCTGGGTTTGATCCCATTAGGCCATGTTAGTGGTGGAGAAGAGCAGCAGTGCTCTGTATGTGAATGCACAAGCTCAGTTTTTGCACAATGTCTCTTGCATGTGAAAGAGATCCATATTGCATGTACAAATCACACAGGAAAATGTCATTTGCATACATTGTTGCACTTCCTGTGCTACTGAATGTGCATCTATGATGTCCACCTCAACACTACGTCCTCTGACAGAAGCTGCTGAAGAATTTGAATAATTTAGGTCAACTTAAAAACTAGTCACAGTATTTTTTAACTGGATTGCCTACAGTATGTTTAGCGAGGACACTGAAGTTCTTATGGGCATAGCTTAAGTTCCACTTTTAGGTCGTAGTGCCCATTACTAGGAAACAACTTTATGGTTGGTAAATAGAAATTGTACACTGAATCTCATATGGATGGAATTTATGCCACTGCAAAATCAGATTGAATGGAAAGTTAGCGAAAGGGAGATTATAATGTAGACTAAGAGTTTTTTGTGATAGTCTATAAATGAAAGTGGAGCAAAGCTCTTATGTGATGACAGCAGAACTGTGTGAATTGACTGGTTTAGGTGTATTCTATTATGCAATATGGAGTTCGTGAGTCACTGAAGTCTATACTAAGATCAATATTTGCAATATTATGTATCAAATAACTATTTTCTACCTTTTTTATTTCATTAAATGCTTAAAAGATGTTAAATTGCTATTTAAATGTTGGAATATTCTTTAATGTTACATTATATTTTCGAAGAAGATAGAAAATAATGTATTGATCAATGATGGAGAGATGTGAAAATGAAAACCTTTTTGCCATATTGTACTCTTTTTTTGCTTTATTGAATCAAGACATTTTAACTCCTAGAGGCCAAGCTGGAGTCACAGTGGCATGTCACAGTCTTTCTTTGGATATTTCTGGCTTCCATGTACGAGTTTAAATTTCCACATGTTTATTGGTGTCTTCTACAGAAAAGTGAATTGTTGAAATATTTTAAATAATGTGCCCACAAAAGAGCTGTCTGAAAGGAGTTGCAAAGCCTTTGCCCATGTAAATTCTCACTTTGAGGTCACTCATCTTCATCAGCACTTTAAGTTAAGGTGTCAAATTTTGTTGACGTGGCTTTTCAGAACTGCTACAACAGGATTCGTATTTTGTCATAGTGCCAAAGATTTTTTGCCAAAACTAGTACAGGAGAGTACAATTGAGACAGTGGAGTTGCCTCATTCACATCTACCTCATTTTAAACATAAAAGACTAAACTTTGGAACTGGTGGGACTTAGGAAGATAGTGGAATTGCAGGATGCTGGGCCCCTAGGCTGTTTTCAGCAGTGGCCAGTGCTCTTGCCCCTGAGGGAAGGAAAAATAAAGAAAGGAAAGTGGTATTTTGATTTGGGATCTAATTTATGTAGCTATGTCCGAAACTGTGCATCAGCATCACCTCAAACCCAGAAATCTGGGATTCATAGCAGTCTCAGGGAGGTATGTTGAACTCTGTAGGTTTTTGTGGTTTGTTTTTTTTAAAACTTGAGCATCCTTGCTTTCAGCCCTAGTAACTGTGGCGTGGCCAATATTGTGAATATATTTAAAGACTTGACACAGTAAATATATTATTTTCTTTCACCCTTGATCTTGTGCATCAGCTTTCATATTTAATTTATTTTGATTTCTTTATTTTAACTATGGATGTAGACTGTTGGGAAAGGCTTGGAGGATATAGTTTCTTCAATGATCAAATTCTCTTGGTCTGGACTGTATGAAATCTTGATGCAGTGTAGGACTAAAGTATCCATCAATGTTCCTTTTATTGGACATGCTTCATATATTGTAGTAAATTTATATGCATCCACATAGGTTGTTAGGAAAAACTTAACATGCCTCTGATGTGCAGTGAGGGTCAGTTAATCATGTAGATGCCCCAAGACTACAGCAATGACCAGAGCACACTTAGTGGTCATATGAATCCATCTTGAATAAAAAATTAAAGGCAGGTTTTTAGCCAACAACCTAAGGTAAAATCCTAGTGTTAATAAATATGTGCAGATAAATGAGATATTTTTCTGTCTTTATAATTTATAAATCTTGGTACTGTAGATATAGGGTCAGACATCTAGAAAAGATTAAAAATTAAACTGGCATATGTTTTACCATAACTGATAAGCACATGTTGTGTTCTTCTGTGCAGAAGGATCTTGTTGTGCAGTCCAGAAGCATTCCCAGAAGGGAATTTTACTTAGCCTCCTTTTTGCCCAAGGGAATGAGGCTTTTTTTACCTTCCCTGCACTGCCACCCCCTAGTGTTGCATTAGCCAGAGGCTTTTCCTGGCCCTGCAAACATCAGTTCTCCTTTGAGCAGCTTTTTCCAATGGCATCTCTCAGTCCAGCAAAGCATCCATGTCCTCAGTCCCTGTGCCCTGGCCACCGGAATATTTGGGTGGCAAGCCTTCACTTGGTGCTAATGACATAGCTCCAATGAAATCCAGCTTTTGCTGGCAAGCCTAATGTGCAGACTTTAAAGCACTGACTTTTTATCCTGGTGTGTTTGGCCTAGGCCCCTACTTCTGCTCAGAAATTAATGATCCGCGTTTTCTGAAGGTGCCACAAAAGGCACCTTTAAAATGTTGATTTCCACCTTTACTGAATTTAGCTGTACAGTGAGCAGCTAACATTAAGATTAGTGAAGACCCCTAAATTGGGCATGCACATATCAAGCTACATCCTGAGCACATATGTGCTCCACTGATTTCTAGATGTACTTCTGGAGAGTCTGTTATCAGCCAGTAGATTAACAGAAACTCTGAGTCCTTCAGTTTATACTGCTGTGTTTATACTGAGGCTCTTGTAGCCCCTGACAGTTCCTGGAATCAGGGAATGACAAAAGTCACCTCATCTTCACCATGTTTATGCACTGAGAAGAATTTTTTGGACCCATTTTTACCTGAAATGGAAATTCTTTGATTTCCTCTGACACTTATTGATGCTTAGGCGACTTCTCCAGAAACCAACCATGCAGAAGAATTCAGAGGTTTTTTACTTTTTTTGGCTTGTAGCCAACATCCAGAAATCAAACTTTAAAAAAACAATACATGTCACCTAAAAGAGACAGATGCAAATTCTTGTCATGGTAATTTACAGTTAAGTTTTTTTGTGTGAACTGTCCACACCCTCAGGGTTTTTTATAGTTTTTTATTCAGTATCTGTAATATCTCTACCAAAAAACCTAAAAGTGTTGTTACAATTTTCCAGCAAATGATAGACTTCATCTTTTAACTGCTAGAAACTTCAAGAAAGATTTAAAATTACTTTTGACCATGGGTTAGCATGAATGAAAGTCTTTATCTAAAGATCCCACCTGGCTTTCTGAAGCACTTAAAATAGTTCCAGAAATTTTTTGCTTTGGCTTATTGTAGGAATAAGTAGATATGTGAATAACCTTTCTGGTGGAAAGCAATGCTACACAAAAGGGTTTAAAGATGACAATTAAGTTTTATTTTGATTTTGGTTGCGTTTCTAAAATCAAAGTTCAATATAAATATGCCAAGAGCAGTGATCATCCCTATAGTTAAGAAACCATTTCTTTCTAGTTTATTGATGGTAAACCAGCTAGATTTTTAACTGTTTGAATGAATATCAGAGAAAGGAGTTCTAGCAAGAGTATGGCTTGGCTGTTATAGATGACTTCAATACAATTTTACCTTTTAGCCTCCTGACCTTACCTCCAGTTGCAAATACCATTTCTGCTACTGGACCTCAGCTAAGTTTGTATCCCACCTCAGAAACACCATGGCCTCAGTTGTCATCATGACCCTTTGGTTAGGCAGCGTGGTCCTACATCATTGTTCCTAACCAGCTCAGGTTATGAATCCAGACTGATTTGTTCTGTGAAGGTTTAGAGTAGAGAAGCATCCACTTGGTTTACGCACGTTATGCAAAACACAATTTTCCACGTAGATGCAAATAACATTGACAATGAAATAATTTTAAAATAGATTTTTTCCTTTTTTTTTTTAATTGTAGCTACCATTCCTTTTTAGTGTTCTTGCTATAGACTATTCTGAAACAAATTCACAGCTGTACAAATGATAGTTAGATGTATTTATCTGTGTATGTAGCTTAAATGACTGTCTTTAACTGTATGCTATTAGAAATATCACCATGTGTACTGTTAGAGAGGCTGTATATATGATAAACCCAAGCCCCTAAATACAGTGTATTGATAACAGATGTTAGCAGTTTGCTATGTACCTTGCTTAAATTATATGAAAGAAAAAATGTTAGGTCATAAGATCATGAATGCTCATTGTGTAATGAGGGGTACTTCAAGACTGAGGTCTCCAGGCTTAGGATACAACCAAGTGGGACTGATCCAAGATCTTCAGAGACAGTGCAATGTAAGGTGTAGCATACTGATGAAATATCTGGGGTACACATCAAAAACCCCAACTGCTCAATCAACATAACAGCATCTTACATGCTTTGTTGTTGAGGGTTTTTCCTATATGGAAACATCAACTTTCTTTTTTTCACCTATGTTAGAAGACAGCAAGCTGGAGTATCTGAGCAGCTGCTCCAGTACCGAGAATGAGAAGCACCAAGGTTGTTGCCTGAGCTGCAGGGCAAAAACCAGCAGGGCAACACTTACATCACATTTAATGTTGTCAGATCATTTGGTTTTACCAGAATGGCTTTGGTTTACTTTGCTCAGCGTAGTTTAAAAGTTGTTTAGCCCTTCAAGAGTTTCTACTCACTTCCTAATCGGAAGGAACAAAGTCAAACCTATGGAAACTATGTATGCAATTGGCAAGGATTTCACAATTGGTGTGTCCTTTGGTTCACAGACTAAACTTGACCTATACGTATATAGACACACGTGTGATTCATTAATGGTTATGGGGAGTTTTCTGATATGACTTCTCATGCATGTCTCATACAAATAAAATAAATTATACAGCCTTTTGACATGATTTATACACTTGGAACTTGATCCAAGTCTCAATAAAAAGCTAATGGAGAGTCATCTTTGAGAACTAAAGCCAAAAAAGATAGTCAGTCACAAGCTTTCAGTATGGAAAGGGTAGGCTTGGATTTTGGCAAGAGTTTTTTGGTTTAACAGATAAGTATTTTAATTAAGTTGCCCTTGAAGATGTCAGAGATGCCTAAAGACTGACATCTCTCTGCTTAAACACCAACAAGAGTCATTCAAACGAAAGAAGGAACCAAGCCTTTTCACAGGGTCTAGCATCAAACCTGTCTTGCAAGTTACTCTGCTGGAATGCTCTTCAGTGCTTTCAGCTGAGACAGACAGCAAATGTGTCAGCAGGGTTGTGGGCAGGGTATGCAAGGCAAACATTTGTGCACAGAGCCCAGGATTTTGAAAGAGCTCGGTAGAAGTGGTGAGCACTGTTAAAACTCATCCTTTGACATCACGGTTGGTTCTAAACCTGGCCATGGGAACGGACTTGAAGTCATTTTCACAGAGGTCACTCAGTGCAGCCACCGAGTGAGAGATTCACTGGTTTGATTCAGCTTCAAGTCTGTGTCAGAGCAGAAATACAAGAAGTTAAAGACGTGTGCATGCACTGCACCATGATTTTGAAAGTCTTGTCAAATTTATAAGAAGGCCCCATCTTGAAATATTTACATAGAAAGTGAATAGGGAAATTCTTTTCAATAAATCTGTGGATCAGCACTATATCAACAAGCAGTATGTTAGATTTCTACAAAGGCTATTTTTATTATATATGTATTTAACAGACATACTGCTCTTTTGAGGGGAGAATTTTTTATGATGAGCAGTAAAGATAAATGTTCCTCTGGATGAAGGAAGGGATGGAAAGTTGTAGGGTACTTGATGTGATAAGTATTAGAGAGGTAAGACTTGAGATAGGAATGTAACACTGGAATTATTTAGATAACTTGTCTTGAAGTTTCTAAGCCATCAAAAAAGA
Organism: Haemorhous mexicanus; assembly: GCF_027477595.1. NCBI lineage: Eukaryota > Metazoa > Chordata > Aves > Passeriformes > Fringillidae > Haemorhous > Haemorhous mexicanus. The sequence goes on from NC_082346.1 coordinate 34,910,158, forward strand.
TAACAAATATCAAGTGAAATATTTATACTTCAGTTGCATACCATGTGCAGTGGGAAGATAGCTCAGCCTTTTTTTTTTAAATTTTTGTTAGGCAAAGAGATATTTCAGATACTGGATCCCTGAAGGCAGTTGCCAAAATTAAGGAGCTACTAAAATTGAACATTTAGGAAGTTTGGGCTATGGCAGCAGTATGAAGTTTAGAATGCAGTCTTTTGTGACAGAAGTATTGCAAGTGGGGTCTTCAGAATTTGCTGAGACAAGAGCAAAGTTCTCTCATTAACCAGCTATATAGCATACTTCTGCATATTCAAAAACTAAATACAGCTTCAGATCTGCCAGGTGTAGTGCTATGACCTCATATACAGACAATATCTAGGCTCAAAAAACAGTTTATAGGTTGCTAAGTGAAGGACATTGAAGGCAGAGAACACCAGATACTTTCTTCCTTCTCTCTTCCACTCTCTATCAGCTTTGTGGTGAATGACCCTTATATCCTTTCACTGGAAGGAGTGAAAATTTTGTGTATTCATACAATTAAAGACCACATCACATTTTTTATATGCAATGGGTATTTTCCTGGGGCAAAGAAATGACATTTTCCCAGTCCAATTATGTGATTGCAGCTGAGTTTTAGGTCTACTACAACAAAAATGACACATTTAAAAAAAACCCAACCATGAAATTTTGAATCTTGTTAGCATCCCTAACTGCAGGAACCATCAACGTGTGCTAGCATGGTACAGTACAGTGCAGGAATCTTCCCTCACTACTTAGATGCAGATACTTCTGTGATACCTTCCACTCTTAAAAAAGCCCTAGAAGTACAAAACATAGTACATACAGAAGCAAGGGTAAACACAACAACACCCTGTGAAGTTGTGGGAGGAAACTTATATAGGCAATGGGGATTTGGTGAGGACACAATGTGGTTAACATTTACACTTTGTAATTTTCAGTGTTTTGCAGACTTTACCAAGAAATGCTAGTAATCATAATAGAATTTGGCCCTTAACACCTTTCCAGTCAGATAAAGTGGGAAGAACCTTTTTTAAATTGTGTTGGGAAAAATGCAAAATGTCCCACCTGCTTTCCTTAAGGCTCAAACCACATGTCCCTCACTAAATCTGTAGTATATGGCAGTGCCTAGTAACTAAGAAAACCAGATTGCTGGTTTGATAACAACAAAGATGTTGTTGTTAAGTCTGTCTTTACACAGATTTGTGCAGCTCTGAACGTAATAATGAATCTTTGTTGGGAACCTTTAACTACAATGGTTAAGAATAATGAAGGATCAAAGATGAACCCAGGTGCCTGACTTTAGACAACATTGAGAGAAAATGTCATTCTGACTTTCCACCAGTGCATTAAAAGAGAGAAAAATATTAACATATTTTCCAGGCTGGCATGTCATGAATTAAGAAAACTGGACAATAGAGTACATTTGCTCTTCCCTTTCTCATTGTCCTTCTTACCCCAAAATAAACTATTTTTGTCATTTTCTCTCTCTTCTGTTTGTTTTGTGGGACTCAGAACTATTGGTCCAGCAGCTGTCAGAGGTCCAGGTGGAACTCTTTCACCCACCAGCATTTCTTCAGATTCTTCTATCTGGCAAATGAGTATTTTTCTTGCACCTCTATCCATCAAAATATTGTTTCTAGCTTGAAAAAGGTTCACTTCTCAAAATAATCAGTAATTTCAGAATTGCTAATTTTCCACCTCCTACTCTCACACAGTTGATGAGAAGTCTAGTGGCATCTTGGTTTCTTTAATATAATCAAATATAAATGAGATAAGATTTTGGATATTATTCACCAATGGTGTTGTGTAAACCCAAGTGACCAATGGAAACTAATTCTGTGATAAGAGATCATGTAGGAATTGTGAACTGGGGTCTCAGGATAAGAGATCAATAGAAAATCTCATCAGACTGTCAGTATAGAGGTTTGTTGACTATACAGCCTTCTTTCCCACAGCCATCTGGAAATTCACAGGCTCCATTAACTTCCAAGGGTAGATTATCAAAACAGGTGCATTGCACTGTCAAGAGAGAAATACCCTGAACAGAAACTGAAAAATACTGTGGGCATTCTGTGTGACTTCTGTTGTCCTCAAACTACAGATGTGACAGAAATAATATATTAGGTCATGCTTTAGTCCAGGGTGGTCAGCTGGAGCAAAATCTATGCAAAGCAAACTTAATTGTAATTATGAAAGCCAGAAATTATGAAATAAACTGGAAGTAATATTAGCAGTATAACAACTGTGATAGCAACAGACAAAACCAATTTAAACAATTCCATCAGCTCAAAAAAGGCTTTAATATTAATAGATCACAAATTTCTGAACTTAATTTCCCTGAAAAATCTTGGTTTGGAAATTACTGAGAAGGCTGAAGATAACATGTATATAGAAAAGTGCCTCAGATGAATAAATAAATTCCTTAGGCAAATGTATGTTATAATTTTTATAATCACTTTAGTTGTTGTTGTTATACTTGTCTATTTATATTTTGATGAATGAAAGTAGCTGATTTTTCTGCCTTTGTTTTTTACACAGCAAATTTAAATGTAGAAAAGTCTGTCTGCAGTTGTATGTCAGAATCCACAGCACTTGTAGAGAGTCCCATTGAAATCCAAATATGGATATGGGAGATCAAGCTGAAATCTGTTGGAGGGGGAGCAATATGACTTCATTGCCCTCTATCGCCATTCTTTTTTTTTGGCTGCCTTGCAGTGAATAATCAGCTGAACTTGGATGGCAAAGAGAAGTTGCTATATAGGCTGCTGAGCTCTACAGCTAGTAGACCTGCCAAGTCTTAAACACTGAGAAAGAGACATTTGTCTGACTTCTTTCACACTGTCCCATGTATTTTCAGAAAACAAGTCATGCACTTGCAGCTTTCCTTTTGGGCCACACAATTTCTGTTCTGCTTCATGATCCCTTGTGCCAGACAGACCTATAGACAGCTAGCTGTAGCCTGGGCCATGGGAAATCATGGAGTGGGAGAGAAACTGCAGCACCAGGCTGCTCTTTAGAAGTGTAAATCTAGCAATCAAAAGGGCCCTGACAGAGCCATATCTGGTACATGGACTCTCTGCTGTTATGTGAGGGGCTACATGCCTCCCGCACAACTTTTCCCCTTTTTCTTGTTCTGCAGTGACCTGACATGCAGGGTCACATGCACAGAGGCCTTGGGAAGTTGAATAGTCTACAATGCCACTGTATAGCTGGGAAGAATATGCTTCTGTATAAATATTAAGACCACAGGTCTAGGATTAATTCCTGTGCTTTCAAAAATTGCTAAACCTGAGCTCAAGTAAGTGAAAGTAGATTGCAGGCAACCTTCTGCAGCAAGAAGCATGTCCTGAGAGTTAGCATTGATACTTCAATTAATTTTCTCATAATCAGAGTAATAGTCTCTTTTGCCATGGTCTGGAGGGGAGAAAGTCTTCCTAGGTTAACTTTCTGGGAGCTCTTATGGATGCTGATATCCATCACAACCCTCTGTCTTCTCCTTAGCACACGCCATAAGCAGTTGACATAGAACTGAAAACAGTAGAAATAAATTATTGAGCAGCTAATATGGTCATCTCTTTTTTTTTTTTTGAGTCTGTCTTTTATATCCTTCATTCATGTCCTCTTTTGTGGTGTCAAATGGGTCTTCTGAGCTTAAAATGAATGCTAGCAAGAACAAAAAGCATACCTGTGAATAGTTACCACTAGTGGTATGTCTGTTCAAAACCCCTTAGTAATAATTTTGCACCTAACCAACATCAGGTATTAGAGGGAACTGTAAAGAGCAATGCTGCAAAATTTTTATCTTTTTGTGTGGGATACTGAGTCTAGTCAATAGAGATCCTTTATGGAGCTTTCCTTTAGACACCCCATTGGAGACAATATTGCCAGGGCCCATTCTCTCATATGAGAGCATGAGAGATGGTGAAAATACCACAGTAGTTAACATCTTTTGAGCTGGGTTTCCTGGATTACATTTTGAGCTATCATTCCAGTACCTAGTGGAGAAGGTCCAATGAAGGGCTACAAAGATGATTAAGGGACTGGAGCATCTTGCTCTGTACAAAGAAAGGCTTAGAGAGCTGGGACTCTTTAGCCTAGAGAAGAAAAAGCTCAGGGGGAATCTCATCAATGTGTAGAAATTCCTAAAGGGAAGGTGCAAAAACAGAGAGCCACTCTCTTCTCAGTGGTTTCCAGGGACAGGACCAGAGACAACAGGCACAAACTGAAATGCACTAAACACTCTGTGAGGGTGAAAGAGCACTGACATAGATTGCCCAGGGATGTTGTGGAGTTCCATCCTTGGAGGTATTCAAAAGCCATCTGGACCTGTTTCTGGGAAACAAGCTCTAGGTGACCTGACTGAGCATAGGGGTTGGACCAGATAACCTCCACATATCCTTTCCAACCTCAACCATTCTGTGATCCTGTGAATAACAATGCTCTATTCTGTGTTTCTTAATTTCATTTGTTATTTTCTCATTCATTATGCTTTACACTGGGGGAGAGATGGTGTTTGAATTTTATTTGATTTGTTTGGATCTGTTTTGTTTTTCAAACTATATGCCAAAATGAATTTAATTTCAGAAAGGGAGCCCCATAGCTATTTTTAGAGAAAACCTAACTCTTGCATGTTCTGCAGACTTAGAAGACTTTTCCTCATGAAGGTGCACTGCCTCCCTTTACTATCAGTATATTGCTTTGAAGAAACCAAGGGAAGATTTGCCTCCCATCACATCAGTGTGATCTAAGCTGTAAATGCAAAAGGAGCACATATCATTTGGATTCACTTGTCAACAATAGCCTGGGCATTCAGGAGCATTCCTGAGAATGTCAAAGTACTAGGAATAATGGGAATTTTGTGTAGCAATAACCCCAAAATTGGTGCAGTTTGTGGCACTTGGAGAGCTCTGCTGGGGAGGCAGTTGGAGAGAAAGATAGGAAGGAATGCATCTGGATTTCTGAAAGTTGTGTTTACTGCTAAACCTCACATGGCAACTTTCTGAGGAGGGAGAGGCACAGCTTTGAGCAAGGGAGCTGTGGGCAAGCAATGGGCAAGCAGTTATGGAAAAGTCAGCTGGTCAAAAAATGAGTAAGTTGAAGTCTGAGATGTCCTAGGTGTGTTATGAATTGCACACATACTGTGTGTATGTATATGTATGTAACACAGGTATGTGCTATTGGTCATCAAGACCAGGGGAGTGCAAAGAGGAAGAGTATGGTAATTTTTTCACTACAGTTTGCATCTTAAATTAATTAAGATGCTAGGACAAATCAGCAAAGACTCATCAATCAGGGCCAGAATAGCTTTGCCTTGTTCAGGTAGTATAGCACACAGGAAAATTTATCAGATTTAAGTCCTATCCAGTCCTATTTAAAAGTTCTAGATTTTTCCATCCAGACATTTCATCGCTTTGCTCACATGGACTTCCAAGGAATTTATCCTGCGGGGCTATTTCTTCTTGCATTACAGTTACAAGGCATTAGTTCATGCACTGCCGGTACGTCAAAACGTGTAGCTGATAACTTGGTGACATCATTAGTTATTCCTACCTCAGGTGGAAAAAAAATAGCTGTCTTAAAGCACTGCTTGGAGTGCATGTTCTGCAGATTCTCACAGAGGGACCTGTGGTTACCTCAGCCTGATGATTGCTCTGCATTCTTCTGATGTAGACACCAAGAGCTGTTGAAAATAATTGAGACGCTTGTCAACAGAGTGGGAGACTGGACTTCATCAAAACTGTTTTAGTCTCCAGGACTGATGACCTTTTGATGGAGTTTGTTTTAGTTAGGAATTAAGTGTCCAATCCTGTGGAGTGTGAAGCGCCTTCCCTGAGGTGCCGAGTATCCCTGTTTCTCTTGCGGTTGCTCTGGCGCTAAACATCTCCGTCAAGACACTGAGCACTTTGCAGAATAGGGCTTCAAACTGCTTTGGAAAGGAGAAGCAAGGTTTTCACTTCTGTTTTTTAAGAACAAATTTAAATTTGAAATACAGAATTGCTATGTTCATTGAGAATGAAAGCTATAAAGGAAACTAATTTAGCAGATCCAAACTAGAATCACTTTGTTAGCTAGAACTGGAGTATAAAGGCAGGTACTTTAATGCAGAAAAATACATGCATACCATTTTGCAGAAGAGGAATTACAAAAAGAGTGCAATTCCCCAACTGTCCTCTGCAGTTAATTTTAGTATTTTAATGCTGATCATAATGTTTAAAGAAAAATATAAGGTTTCTGACTTGTTATATGTTTCCAATTTTTTTTTATTGCTGTAAACTGAGCCAGCTGATGAACAACCTCTAGGGACGAGACAGGATCTCCCTTGTTTCCTGTTCAACCTTGCTCCAACAAAAAGCTAATGAAAGAAAAGAACGTAATGGCTTTGCAACCCAGGTAAAAGGTTCAGAGGGTTCACAGGTCAATTGATTTCTAATCTCACTTTATGTTATATTTCAATCAAAAAACCCCAACCCAAAACAAAACCACTCCAGTCCCATAGTGCAAAGGTATGTTTGGCAACAACACTCTGATTTTACATTATCTTTGAAAATTACATGTGCAACCTCTCTCAGCAGAAGGACACTATGTGAAGCAGCAGTGAGCATTCTAAGCAATTTGAAAAATTGTTCTGCTTAGTGATGTCAATATGGATAGCAGTATATAAGCATTTATATGCACACACAAATATATTTCAAGGTGGAAATATTTAATTAGCCCATCTGCAAGCATAAATAGCAAATCTGAATTCAGTACATTCTCAGTTAATTTAGTGAAAATTATGCCATTGACCATTTCTTTACTGCACCATCTCAGGAGGGAGAAGGGAGAGATATTAGTTGCATCACTATAGAGCAATGAGATTTCTGTAAGTCGTGATCTGCTGGCATGTAATAACTCGATCTGCTTCATGCAGACAAAATATATTAAAAGTATGGACGAGTGAAGTTTGTGCCCCAGGGAGAAGGCAAGATAATGCATTGAAATTGTTCAGAGGTAGTTAGATACCTAATGGTCTAATATGTGAGCTATGTGAGGTCTGGGGTCTGGTTCTCATAAATTCTGGCTAGACTGATCCTGTAATTTCAAGCAAAGGATAAAAGCGTTAACCAGAGTCATCAGTGTTCAAGGTCCATGATGCTGGATATTATTCATGTAAAGATTCAAGAAAAACACTAAAAGGAAAGCTCTGGAGCATATGTGTTTATATGTATATATTAAAATATGTGCTGTATTCCTTGTGTATGTATAGATATATGCACAGGAACATGCACACAGTAAATGTGTACATTGGTATATGTGCTTGCTAACAACTGAATAGCCAAAATAAGAGCTTCTTATTGTGTGTTTTGTGTGTTTGTTTTGTGGTGTGGTGGGGGCTTTTTTCTTTGGTTGGTTGTTTTAAATCTCTTTAGCAAGTTAATCTATGGAAAAACAAAATTCTAGATCTCATTTTACTACTGCTGCTTTGTAATATACATTGTATATCAACAACATTTTTACACTTGGTGTCTACTTTTTTTTTTAAGTTGCCTTGTGTTAATACATATCAGCAAAACTTGCTTATGATTACAGCAAAACATGGTTAATGCATGCTGATACACTTGTTTTCTCACTTTATACAGCAACTCTCAGCATATTAAACTAGTGAGGTCGCTCCAGTGGCTGAATAGTTGCCACCCAGCATGTGTATTATGCTTCCTGATAAGTACATGAATGTAGTATAATATTGCCTTAATTCACACTTATAATTTTGCATCATCACTGCACACTAATCAAGAATTTGCTGTTTCAAAAACTGTATAGCTGGAGAAATGAAGTTAAATGGCAAGAGAAAATCATAAAATCTATCCCTTATTACACAAACTGTACAGCATGACATAGATAATAAAAATATGCTGGACTCCATAGATTTAATTTACCATTGTTCCTTTAAGTTATATTTGTCCTGTGGCTTTCTAGTATTATAAAATATAGTCATTCTATGACTGTAAAATATCACCTGGATGTTACCTTGGATTTACTTAAATCTTTGGATGGGAATGGGAAAGAATCTCATATATCCCTCTCTACTTCCCAGAATGAGTTCTCACCAGCTGCATGGGCCCTGACCACTTTGTGGGAAAAGATCACATGATGGTAGAGGGATCCTTATCTCTTTCTTGATAATATGATTGTTTTCTCTTGCTTCCAAGTACATCCTGATTTAAGAACTCAGAGTTTTTGTCTTTCTGAGTGTGCATGATTTCAAATATTTTGCTAACTAAGATATAACTCCTTTTGCCTTGATATAGATATCTTAAATTTAAACAGCAGACAGGATAGGAAAGCAAATCAACAAAGAAAGTTGTTCCATTATCTTCAAAATCTTTTCTTTGTCTGTGATGTATCCCTGTTTATGTCTTTCCTGTTCTGTAATGTATTATTCCTTTATGAACTCGAGTCACAAATTCCATATTGTTTGACACCACATGTCTAGCTGCATAGGGTGAGACCTTCTTAGATGCCCAAAAGACTGATGGGGAGTTGAAAGGGGCTAGAGGATGAGTATTGCAGGTTACAGCAGCATCCCCTCCCCTTTCAAATTTAATAGGTGCATTTGGAGGCTATGATGTATTTCTGCAGTGTTGTCACCTGTGAGCCAGTTTTACAGAGGTACTGAAACCATGAGTCCAGTGAGGAGGGAACTGGAGCTGTTCTGGTTCTGTTCAACTGCTGTCTTCATCTTGGGGTTCTGGGAGAGAGAGGCTGTGTAAAGAATCCTGTTAACACTGCTGCCTTTGAGCCGGTGATTTCCAGGGTTTGCTTGAGTTTAAATGTTGCATTTGTACTAAAAAAAAAAAAAAAGCTGGCTCTCCTAGAGACTTACTCTGATTCAAAATATGGACCTCTTCTTGAAAAGAGCTCTGCTTTCAACATTATTAAATTTAGCTTTCTGTATAGCTTTTCCACATGCGTTTTCAATTAGTACTTTGAAAATTACAGATTTTTCTCAGTCCTTAATTACAGGGCAATAACACACCCATGTCTATTTGACTGACTCATTTGGATGATTGTTCTGACAAAAGCAGAGATCATCTGGCAGGTTTATAAGGACAAACTATCCAAAACTGCATCTAATTTTGAGGTTCTCAACTCAAAATTCTTTTTTTTGTACATGCAAAGATTGAAAGCAGCCAAACTGTACAGTTATATGTGTACTACTTGACCTATGAAAGCAAATTAGTTAGGATTGCACCACCTGAAAATTAGAGGCCAAATTAATGCCTCTTGGATAAACTGCCCCTCGAAATTTTAATAGTAAGTTTTATAGAGCAATTGCAAACTATCTAGAGCTGCTTTTCAGTAATTAGCTGAGCTATTAGGTGGAAAATTGGCAGTCTAATGAATGATTTAAGACACAAAAAGCTCAGCTTGCATTGGCAGGATTATGGAAGGGTAAGATATTTTCAGAAAATGTTGTAAAAGATAGCACAGTTAACCCAAAATCAAATATGTTTCAGCATATTACTGTAGTTTTTCCTGTATAAACTTTTTAAACCTATCATTTTCCCCAAAATGAGAGATCAAACATAGATGCTAAGAATAAAATAACAATCCAAAATCCCCATGCTTTTTCCAAGATAAGAGGTATGTGTCTGCTTGCTTCTTTCTGTCTGTCTAATTTACTCTGAGGAGAGCAGAGACTATACTGAAGTACATAAGGGGTATCAGAATTCCTTTACGTTCCAGTGTTTTGCCTCCTTCAGGGAATGGATCAGACAGTGAGTGCACAGGGACAGCGTGACCTGTGAATACTCACAAACCAAAACACAGCTGGCAGGTCTAATTTTAGTTTCTTTAGCCTTGATCATGTCCCTTTAATGTATTGAGTGGAAAAAGAAAAGCACTTAAAATACATCACAGAAGGTCCAAATTCCTCTATAAATAGAGCCTCTACACTGATGTGCTTTTCCTCAGCTCTGGTTTTGTTTAATTTTTTGTGTGATTTTTTTTTTTTTTTTTTTGTAAATGGATGTGAAATTTGCCAGGTTGTCAGCCCTGGAGACAGAAGTCCCCTATCAACAGAAAGGTTACTGCAATGCAAAGTGGCAATTTGCATTTCCTGCAATGACTTGCTGGTGTGCCAGAGCCCTGACCTAAAAGGACTACCTTTAAGCTTGACAACGTGGTTTAGTTTCCACACCTCATTCCCAGCCTTGTCTTAGACAAGAGGACAAACAATAGGATTATTTTTTATTTTCTATTAAATCTAATGGGAGGAAGACAGGGTCTCAGACCTTGACTTTCCTCAGGATGATTTTGTATCACTTTTGAAATTTTTTTCCAAGATGCTGAAAGAGCTGGGGATTTCCATGCAGTCACGCAATGCAGAGATTGCACAAATTATCCAACTGTGCTCTAAAAATCTTTCTTTTCCATGAAGTTTTAAAAACTTCTTCCTTTAGTGCTCAATATCCAAGCAATTTTCTACAGTAGACAGTTTTTGTCTTTCAAGTGCCAAAAAGATTCATTTTCCAAGTGCCAAGTTTGTAAGCAAAACGGCCTTATATTTCAGTAAATGTGGATTTTTGTTTTACAAACTTATAGAGAGGCAATTTTGAGGGAATTTCATGCCTAAAAAGCTAATTCAGTGTTTTTTCACATTATGGACACTGATTTGGTATTTTTAATTGTAAGACTGTATAAATAAATTTACAAAACATTTATTGGAAATCATAACCTTTGATAGAACTCTGCTTCCATTTGTATGGATTTTTCTTTAGATTTTTTCTTTTTCATTAGATTTGAGAGATCTACTTGCTGGTTGGTTTGTTTGACTGGTTGTTTTAAAAATCATAATCTGTCAGTTAAGCATCTAATTTTCTTGGTTTTTTTCATTCATTTTCCTGGAATTCCTCAAAATGTAGGTATATGAAGAGCAGAGTGTTCAGAGTGGACAAAGTAATGTACAGCATTGATCCCATCTTATAAGCACACCAGCCCTGAAGAGAAATAAAACCTAAATAGAAAATTTTCCATCAGCTTGCATAGCCCACTAGGTCTGAAACTTGAGAGCTTTGTGCTGTGTGCTGCTGTGCAGCCTTGTCCTACTTGCAACACACGAGCTGACCATAAGAAGCAAACACTTTGATTCTGTCAAACCTTTTGTTCCTAGTCTAATGGACTCTCTCCTATGATCAGATGCCACACAGACTTTCAGGAAGGAAGTCACAAATTATTTCCTGGAATCGATATTATAATCTTAAATCTAACCCAGAAAAATGTGAGGTGACTTTACTCATATGTGCAGTCATTCCAACAAAATCCTCCCAAACTGAAATGCTTTCCTTGGCTTTTCCAGATCAGCTAGGCCATTTCAGTTGGGCAATAGTAATCTTTGAGCATTAGTCAGCTTATCCAGGTGGAAGACAGAGGCCAGAACTTTGCAGGTTTGTGGAATTGGTAGATAGACAAAGCTCAGCTTTCAAGCTCTCCGTGTTGCCATGAATTGCAAAAATTGAATATTAAAATTATACAAAGTACATTTTTATTGTTCTTTTGGTTTTCATTTTCTCTTTCCCTCAATAGAAAACCTGTTTTGTATAAAGTCCTCCCCTAGCCAAATTGAAGGAATTGGGCTTCATTTAATGCTGCTCAGTGATCTATAAAATACAGCGCAATGGATACAACACCTCTGAGACAAAGTGTTGTGTTAGGTAATTAAATTAACAGTACTCTTCTTACTGACAAAAAATCTCCAACATCAAGAACTATCTTAACTGTTTTGACTAATAAAGTTTATTTGCATTTGCTCTGACTAGTAGAGCTGATGGAAAAGCAGGGAAAGTAAACAGAGCAAAGTAAATCAGTTCACAACATTTGTCCATGTGAGACAAACAAGCTAAACTTTTCAGAGAGCTTAGAGGTACTATAAAGATGGACACAAAATTAAATACTTTATCCAATTAAAATGCCCTACAAGCACCTGACACATTACACAGTTATATTACATATATAATGATTTCTGTTTAGAAGTACTGTCCTTGAAATAAAAGGCCATACCTATAGACACTGCCAGTCTTAGGGTTTAAAACATTTAGTTTCTGATTCTGAGATCCAGGGCATACCAATAACTTCAAAATAGAATCATGAACTCATTCTCTATGTCCTGTTTAGGACCTGTAAAAGACAGCTAAAACGTAAAGAAAAATTTAAGACAAAATATATCGGGGGGAAAAAAAATGCACAGTATTTAACTTAAATAATGCTAGAGACTTTAGTTTGTGAGAGGGAAGGATTTTACAGGTCAGTGTTAGGAGTGTGCTTTTGCTTTCCCTATAAAAATGCACCAATTTTTCCACAGCTAAGTGTTAGCAATATTACAATTCACAGATGCTTACTGAAGTCTTTCTGAGTTTGGATAGCTAAACCTTCAGAATTTTAGTGTTAAATAGCCAGAATCATGAATCCCACACAACCTTGTGCTTGTGAAACTGCACTCGTGTTGTAGAGGGACTAGATGTTCTATTGCAAGTCTGTTTCTAAATAGCTGAGAGTCATAGCCAGGCACTGAAGCAATGAACTATTATCCCATCCCTAGGATTCCTTCTGATACCCAGGACTGAGATGGAGGAAGATGCCAGAGTTAAATGCAGAGGGGACAAAAGCTGTCCAAGGGAGTGAAGGATGTAATTTGTGTCACACTGACAGATACTGTGAGACAAAGGAGGAGATGAGGAGGGATGGCTGACCAAGGAGGATGGAAGTACCCTGGAAATGGGGAGATTCCAGCTGCAGAGGAGTAGACTTGGAGCACTGGGAGAAGGTGGCTGTGAATCAATTAGGCTAGCAGGAGCAAACTAGAAGGAGGCAGCTGCTGGACTTGAAGCCTGGGACTGAAGTGGGATGAGGGAAATGATGAAGGAAAAAGAAATATCAGGGCTGGTGACATGGGTGATGGAGACTAGATGAAGAGCTGGGACCTGACTCAGCTGCCATTTCATTGCAAAAGAGGAGCCTCCCACTAATGCACTCCTTTGAAGGCTTTTTGTAATGGCAGACTTTGGTGGCAAACATTAGAAGAAAAATGCCACGCAGCCTTACATACTCCCCTGTGGTCCCTCTTGCCACACAGATGTGGGATGGAGAGGAACCAGGTGACAGCACCCTGCATGGAGTCCCTGGTCTAGGAAGGTCCACAGAAATGGAGAGGGACCATTTCAAAGGAAGTCCTGCTCAGAGCTGGAGCAGTGCACACTCCCTTTTTCTGTGGGGGTGCTGCAGATGCCAGCATGTACAGGCTGGAGCATGTTCAGTACAGATGGAGTCTTTGAAGTATTTAGCTGACAAACTCTTAAATGTCTTTACTAAACTAGTGCTAATTGAAAATTTTCAAAGGTTTATAGCTTGGCCAAATGTGGGTGGATTTTCAAAGAGATGGCAAAAGGCGCATCCCCAAGAGCAGGGCCATCCCTTCTCCAAATGTTATGCTTCTGTTCCCAAGCACATTCTCCTCAATTAAATATAGCAAGAAACAACATACCAATATTTTTCCTTAATTTCATTTTCAGAAATGGCTGAATCATTTTTGCTAAAACTTTCCAAAATAATTGAGGCTTGGGCAAACATTCTGCAGACTAAATATCAATTTAGAAAGCAAAGTTTAGCAAATGGAAATACTGCCTTACAAGAGGAATACCTGTTCTGTCTAAAATAAACTGAAGGCTCAAAATTTAGGAGTCATTTTCCAGAAATTAGGAAGAGAGGGACTGGTAGTAAGTTGCTGCAGGTTTTTAGCACTGCTCATGAGGAGAGAATTTGTCTTTAAATACACTCCTTTGTATTTAAATTCTTACACAGGTTAATTCAGTGTAGGTATTACTAGTGAGTGATTTGCCTGTATGAGAAGGTTACTTCTGTGGTGTTGCCAAATGTAGAGAGGCTTTGGCAGTTACATAGTGATAGCAAATCACCCAGTCATGTAAATTAAAGTTGCTTCAGGGCCGCTTTAATTTCTGTATCTAACTTGCTCAAAATGCCTTTAAAATTTGAATTGTAGAGTTAGTGTGATTTACTCATTTGGAGTATGTCCTGTGCCCTCTCTCTTCACCCTTGGATGTGTCACTAACTTCTGCTTTTTCATAATATCCTGATCAAGTGCCCCTCTGCAGTGTCAGAATTTCCAGCAGGTGAATACTGACTTTGCATTCTGCTTTACAAAAGAGCTACAATTACATTTTTTCCGTAGTACCCAGACAAATCTAACTAAAACAAATTCTAACCATCTGTATTAAAGCAATGATGTACATTTCTGAGGCTGCTGGAGAAACAGCTCATTTTGACATATATCTAGAATACTTACCTTTATGTCCTATCCCCCAGTCATTTTTTACAGAAATGGTGGATACTACATTTCCCTTAGGGAGGAATTAAAACCATTTTGTATTGTGATGGCTAAGTGGGATATCACTGTGGGAATGAGGCCTCCTTTCACCTAAACAAAACTTACTTTCCTCTGGATAACAAGTTCCACACTGGAATCAAGGTGATTGTCAATTCACACAGTAACTTTTGCACTCCTCACCTAATTCAGGTGGTTGAGGGCAAATGACACTTCAGCGTATTGGGTGCCATAGACATAAACCTGAGATCTTTGAGTTAGAGTCTGTACCACCAAAGATGTCTCTGGGAAGTGACCACAATATAACCTGAGGGAAGTAGTTTTGTCCCAGGTTCTGTGCTATCAGATTCTTTCATCAGGCAAATTGGAATGAGGGAGGTGCTCAGCTGTCAGCTGTATGCTGCCATCACAGATGGAACAGGAGAAGTTTTTTGGGAAATTAGTAGAAACTTAAAAGAGAGATATACAGAATCAATCAGTGAAGAATAAGAGGCAGGTATGGATTTTATACGCAATTAATTGAATGGTTCCTTGAATTGCACCGGTTGCATGCCAGAAAATCCAAGTAGAGACCCCCCAGACTGGGCTTTACATGGGGAGCTCTACCTGGTACAAATGTCTGGACTTTGGAGAATATGTTAGGCTTTTGTATGTGGGCTCTGGGAGCTCCTCTTGTTCCAGTCTGTATTGTGCTAGCAGCCCTTAATCCTAAAAGATCGTGTGCTTGTTTTGGTAGGGGGGAAAAGAAGCAGAAAAAAATTTCCCATTCAGCCTTATGTTTCTAACCCTAAGAAAGGCTATGTGAGCTATCTGTAAGAAGTCTTTCTCAAAGAAAGGTTCTTTACAGTTGCTCAGAAAGTAGTACAGCTTGAGGTATTTTATACTAGCCTATAAGGCACTAGATTTAAATTGGTGTGCAGTGAAACATTTAAATATACTATAGCAAATGAAATATGGTCCAATAGGTTTTTTATGGTCCAGCTATGCTTTTTCTTTTCAATCACTAGCCTGGGGCGAGCAAGTTGGCTTTAAAATGTCTATTTTAGCTATGCTTTTATCACCTCTGTCTTTTAGGAAGTTTGATTTCTTTTTCATTTCTTCTCTTTGATAAAAAAAAGAGCTGAGATCTCTGAATGGGTTATTTATCTCTTATGTTTAATCTATTTATCTGTCAATGGACATGCTGCTTTAGAAGTGTTTTATATTACTAATTAATTTAATTTCACATACTGTACTCCATGTTAACACATTTTCTATTATACACTATAATGTGATACAGGGCCTTCCCTCAGCAACTTTACCTTAAAGCTTTAATTGCTTCCCTCTAAGACTCAGCTCATGTTTGATTTATCTGATTTCTTTGTATAAAGATTCTCTGTTTTACGATGTGTACGCAGCCATTAAATTGGTGTTGCTGTTTATCTAGCAAACTTACCAGTTGGTGATAGTATCCATCCCTTTATGAATTTATGAGTGGGCAATAAAAGAAGTGTCAGAAGCCCTGTTGTTGTCTCTATCGGGTCACTCTGTTAGTTTGTGTTTAGAAAGACAACATGGCCTGCCACTGACTTACACAGTGATTTGAAGGATTGATGCCTGCAGTCAAAATCTGTTATGAATTTCTAGCTGTGAAATGATTTTTTTCCTTTTTTGAGGGAGAAAAGGTGAATTTATTGGAGAGGAGAAAAGGGGTAAGACAGCTTGAGCAGGCTTGAAGACAGTGTGGACTTCATCTGACATACATTGTTGTTTACATAATGGAAAAGCTGAACCAAAATGCCAGATCCCCAAGCTATGTGAAGTTCAGAGTCTGGATCCAAGTATTGCAGCTTGAATTCTCTCTGGCTCTCAAGAACCTAAATGTAGATACCACATATTAAAATGCATGAAAATGAATGATAGTAAATAATCAATGTAGAGTGGGAAATCTGGTCCTTTGATCTGTCAGGTTTCATCACATAACACAAGCATAAGGACATATGGTATTTTAAAGCTGCATTTGAAGAGATGCCTACGCTGACTTTTATCCTTATTTACAAATAGTCAGCAATAAAGGCTGTAATCTTCCAGATAACACTATGGATGTGCATAAGTCTTCTTGCACAGAGTTCATTTTAGGATCGAGATGTGATTAATATAGCTAGGAAACATTTGGAAAACGCATGCATACTTCTGAATGCATTAAGTGAGCTCAATATTACAGCTCTGAAGTAAAGAGTAGGTAGATGGATTTATCTCTGCCAGTTTGTTTCAAATCCAGAAAGCTGCATTGTTTCTGTAAAACCTCTTCATTAGCTATTTCATTGTTACATTTACTTCCCACTCATTAAGGATCCATCCCACTTTCCTTACGTATGGATGACGTCTATTGGCTTCAGTGAGAACTAATTGCACACGAGGTGAAAGGATTCAAATTAGGATTGCCAATATATGACCACAAGGAAAAGCAAGCATGAAATATTCTAATTCTTTTTAGATGCAAAGTAACTTATGAACAAAACCCATTGTGGCTGATTCTCACAAGCTTAGAGCATTGTGAAAGATAAATTAAAATGGGCAAGGCTAATTAATTTGCTAAAATCCATTGTTAATGCAGTGTTTTCAGTCCTCGTGAATGCTGCTCTCATGACATTTGGTGTCTTTCTAAAGAACCATCCCAGCTGTAAATATTGTTTTTTTTCTTTCCTCTGAGAATATAAGCTTTCATTTAAATAAGTAAATTCCTAGACCTCGTGATTAAGTAGAAAGTTTGGAAGGAAGAATTGCATGCTTCTTAGGCTTTAAAGGCAAATAAAGATCAGCCTGTGTATTCCTTTTAAAGTCTTTTTCTAAAGTGTCAAAAATTTTAATTTTTTTTGAGCTCTGATGTTGGATTGTTTTGGATGAGGGAAGGGGTACGAAGGCAAGAGCTTTTTTGGTTTTTCAGCTTTTGGGATTAGCAAGGAATGAGTGACTGCATGGCTATTCTAAAGGCTTTTTAAAAGCTGCGTCACATATACCAGAAGCGATAGTGTCATCTGGCAAATTGCTGCTGAATGAAATAGTAATCAAAATATGTGACAAAAGCTACAAGCTCTCTCTGACGACTCCGCCAGGGTTTATGCCACGGTGGGGTTATTGAAAATCACTCCTTTAAGACTCTGTGCAGGAAAGCCAAGCCATTGAGGACTTCAGCCCACTAGCACTTTTTCCCAGCAGTGGCATTTGCTGCTGTGAATTTGGGGCTCTGTTGACTTTGGCTGATCTGAGCGCTGCTCCCTGTCGGGTGAGCTTGCAGGATCGGGCCCTTGGATGATACATGTAGGACTCTGGAAGACCAGCTTTTACTGCTCATATGTTTGGCAGGCAGATTTGATAATCAGTGCTGTTCTAGAACCTTACACCATCTCAGTGAATATAAATTGATGGTGTAAAGCAAATGGGCAACTGGCGGGAAGCCAAACACAGAGGGGAGAGAAGACGGTTTATTGTTGAGGGGGCAGCCCGGTGTTCTACAGCAGAGCTTTCTGTTCACAACAGCTCTGCAGAGCTGCTGAGTTCGAGTGTGGCCTCTGAAGTGTATGAAATAATAACAGTTTTATTTCTCCTGACACAAGCACGGAAGCTGTTTGCTGCCACCTCAGAACTGTTACCCTGCAATGCAAAAGTACCAACAAGGCAGGCTGGATGCAATGTTATTATAAACAGTGCCGCAGTAAACTTCAGGAAAAGCCCATTATACGGTGATAGCCTGTTTGTCAGGAGAAAAGTTCACTAATGTATATGGGAAGCAGAGCTCCTCGTTCGCTGATATGTCTGAGTCTATTTTGTTGCACTTTTACCTTTATTTACTGTGCAGGTGCTGCTGAGAGTAACCTCAGAAAACACAAAAAGACCACATACTCTGCTAGTTTAAATTGGCAAAGAAACGGTGTCAATTCAAGGTCCTTGATGCTATGGTCCATTGCTTATTATTCCTTTTTAATATTTTAGGATTTTGGGGGGTATGGAAGGAGGAGTGTTTTCTCTGTGGTTGTTTTATTACTGCAAATCAGTGAATGAAAGGTGCTTTCAAAAAAAAGCAATGAATGAGTGATAGCAGTAAAAAAATGAACATACGTACACGATAGAATTAAATCCCATTTTAACTCCAATTTGTGTTCCTATGCAATCAGTCGCAGTGATATGAGCTGAGAATTTCAATGAGGCCTGAGGGAGTTTGACACCCATTTCTTTTTTTTTTTTTTTTTGATGGAATTAGCACCTCTAAACCTAAAACTTCTTTGAAAATCAGCCATAATATCAGTCCTTCCAACATGTCCTAACCGTTTCTGTTTGTTTAATTATTTCAGGAATTATTCTGTACTCAAACAAAATGCAAGTATTACCTTTTGTAGTTAGAGAAATATAATCACTCATTCATCAGTCGTAGATCTTAAGTGCCTGTCTTATAAAACTAGAGGGTTTTGATTGTGCTCTTAAAAATCTGATTTCTGATTGAGGTGTCTTTTCTCAATGCAGAAACCTATTGCTATACTCGGTAAGCCCATCCCTTAGTTCTGCCATCAGCTGTGTATTTTTCCTCTCATGACATTGGGTCGGGCACTTGGTATCTCTAGGCCTCCCTGTATTCACCCAAAATCAGCTTCTTTTTTCCTTTCTTGCTTTCTTCTTCCAGGGAGTGATGTAGTCAGGTTTTCATTGCTTGTATTCCTTAACATTCATGAAGACATTTGAGATTCCTGTCTGGAAAGTATTCTAAATACACACAAATATTAAGTTATGGTAATTCTTCAACCTAATTTACTGGCAAGTTTCTCAAGCTAAACATGAAAATGGCACAAGTCTTTTGTAATGCTAAGAGCATGTTCAACTTTTCCTCTGAATTTCAACAGAATATGAAAATTTAAAATCTTGTAAAGGAGATCTGCCAACTTCAGCACTATGTACTATCAAAAAGTGGAATAAAAGAAAGAATAAGTCAACTTGTTAAGATTTTGTTGAAGAAATCACTGTAAAAAACAGGTATGTTATGCAAATCATGTGATTTGCTGAGAGTCAGTTCTTAATTCCAATAACTGCATGAGCCAATTCAACTGTGGCTAGAAAGCCAAGAAAACAGCATATAGATTAAGATTACTCAAAACTTTTGTTCCTGCATATAAGAGATGCAAATTGGACCCTCGTAGTATTGCTTCTGAGTAAAGGACGAAATCTTGCTTCTCCCCCTCCGTTTAAGGTACGGAGTTAAAACCGTTTAGCAGGGTCTGTGAGCTTTTGGGATGAGTGACTTCCTGTCCTATCACGACTTTGCAGAGCCAGTAGGGACAAGTTAATCACAAAGATGGAAAGAGTAGTACTTTTAAGGCCGAAAAAATAATTTTAAAAGCATGCTGCTATTCCTGTGTGGAATGTGCTTGAGGTAGAAGGCCAGGCTCTAAGAGTTCTTTCTGCAATTCGCAGGAGAGGATTTTTAACCTCATTCAGGTAAAAAGAAAAAAGAGGGTCAATTCTTTAAAATAAGTATAGAATTCAGATTTCTGGACTCCTTTTTTCCATAAATACATTAAGAGTCAAGTGTAAGAATGGATGTACATATTCACCTGATGTTTATTATGAAAGTCACAAATCATTTCCAAAACTGAAGAGTGGATAGGAACAGAATATCAGTTTATCTGTTTACTATTGAAGTTCTTATCCTGTCTATACCCACGACCAGAATATCTGAAAGTCCCCTGGGTATTGCATCTTCTTTGCAATGTAAAAAACCTTCCCCTTTTCAGCTGTTTCTCCCCGCTTGGTTTTAGAGAATTAATTATCATATGGTTGCCATCTATTCAGAAAATTACAGGATAATCCCAGTGTTTGAACACCATGTCTGAATTTCAGTCTCTACTTGGGCAGGACACATGGTGTGAGAGACAGCTGCTAAAAACTGTGCAGCTATTACAGTGTGTCAGTTTATAAGCCGTGAAGTGTATGCACCAGCTCACAGATTGTTGGTAGGAGTGTGGTACTTTGTTATAAATATATTTTATTGATTGTAAGGAGATTTTATAAAAAAGCTACCCAGAAGAAATGGGCAGTAAAAGATCAAGTAAATTGCTTGGCTTTAATTTTAAGTTGCCTAATTTCCTAAGAATTTATGGGGGTTCCACAAACTCCCAAAACACTGAGAGAGATTATTCTCACTTAGAGGTAGTGGGTAGTTATGAACTGGAAGTTCAGCAAGATGGTGGTCCCTGGGGAGAGCATCCAATCTTAAATGGAAATGTCAACAGGTTCTATTAAACCAGATCTTAAATACATTTAGGGGACTAAATATGCAGATGAAACCTTCTGAAATTGTCAAAAGTAACTAAATACATTGCGTGCCTAGCTCCCAGTGGAATCAGGTGAATTGGCCACCTAACTCCTATTCTTTTAATCATGCATAGGTTCCTAAATGTTTCTGTGGTGGCACCAAATACTTGCTTCTTTGGTAGCTCAGAGCACCTGCCATACAGCAAAACAGTACACACTTCTGAAAAAACCCCCTTGGATCACGACTTTCTATGTGTAAATATTATACATTCTTCTAACATTTTCCTAGTAAATATTTTTAAAATGTTACAGATCTATGGCAGATGTTGCTATCTACTGTTTCCTAAGCATGTATGTGATGGGTTGTGTACGTATCTGTGTTTTCATGCTTTTTCCATTTTAAGCCTAGGGAAATCAGCATATTGTGCTCAGTGGGAGTGGTAGGCAGAACATCAATGTGTAGTATATATTGTTACACCTATTGTTACTGGCAAGTTGTGCAAATACAAACAAATATGGAAAAAATGTGCAAGACCCAAATAACTGAGATTATAAACCCCCTGCAATAACTTCCCGAGGCCTCTAATACTTTGTAAAATCCGAGGCTTATCAATAAATTAATTCAATCTCTACAGAGGAACTCTGAAACAAAGCAGAGATGCCCAGATGTGGGTCAAACCCTAATGTGATTTGAAAATGTTTCCTTTCCCATCATTCCCATCTCAGCCCTGCTGAAAACCAGATAGATGCATAGCAATTTTGGCAGTATCAGTCCCTCTGGCTGTGGGACTTCCTGACACCCACACTTTCTGCTCTAAAGCCCTTCTCTGCTCCTCAGCCACCTTTTACCCTGACTTCCCCAGATTCACTTTTCTGTTCCAAGTTGCCTTCCTGAGAGTGAGTTAAATCTTTTACCAAAATGAAGCCTATGTCTTGCTGCATTAGCATCCCTCTTTTTACTATCCTTAAAAATACCTCGCAAAGCTACTTCCTCTTCCATGTTCTCATCTCACATACCTTAGCTGTCCTTCAGAAGTTGATTAAATTCAAATGTAGTCATAATCATAACATTTTAAAGAGGCATGAGCACTAGTAAATGCTTTAAATCAGGCATAATGCTTTTTCAGATGCTTCATTCTTTTTAGGCCTGTATTCTAGAAATCCTTGTCCAAAAGGGCCTTTTCAATTCAAAGCCCTCAACCTCACACTCCCAAAACCATAAAACATGATTTCTGCTCTAAACCTCATAACAGTCACCAGTAGCTGGCCAGCTTGTTGCAATTCCCCTCAGATGCAGAAAAGAGGCCTTTCCAGGAAGAGGAGAGCAAATAGTTTTCTCTTCTGGACTCACTCGGCAAATAGCAAACAGAATCTACATATGCTTTGGAAAACAGATATCCTTTGAAGACCTGAGCTGCAGTTTCCCTTTGCAGAATTTTGGAAATGTTTGTAAATTTATGTAAATTCATGGTTTAGATTTCATCTTTGAGGTTTTGGGTTCAGACGTAGTGCGAGACTTAGCCCGAACCACAGCAGTTTCACCTAGCTGCCACATGAAAGCATCGACTGCAGCCCTGCAACCCAAAGTCTTACAACGTATGCCAAAACTCAGATGAACTGCCAAATAAACCTGGCCTCACCTATGAATGGTTCAGGGTTTCACTATTAGTGTGGAGTCTTTTCACCACCAAAGTTGTTGCAGCCATTGCCTTTGCTTTGCAGATTCAGTGTGTGTGTGCATATACATGTATGTATAAATCAGCTAAATACAAATTAAAATATATACATTAAAAATTAAAACATGAACCTTTATTTTGTGATGACTAGTCTTCTTTCCTTTTAGTGGATCATGAATATTTTCTGGCAAGATATGTCACTAGCTTATAACTTCATTAAGCTGCAGTCCATACCTTACCCTTTCACTAGTTCCCTGAAAAGAACTTTTGTGTGTGCCAAACAGATATCCACTTGGTCTGTGGCTCTTGAAAGGTAAATTGCCAAGTTCCAGCAAGCAAATTAAGAGGTGCAATGAGAGTTAGCTGTTGCATTCTATCAAATCCTGCTACTGAATGTGTTGAAAAGCTTGCCCAGAGCCATGGCCTCACATATTTATGGTATGAATGGGAGACACTCGGAGCTATGTATTGCCATAGTTCCCATTTCTTTTGTAATAAACTAGCTCAGCAGATGTAGCTTAGGTAAAAAGGAAATTCAAAGTCTCCTACTCAGAGACTAACCAAAACAAAGTTCTCTCTCCAGTCCTCTGTCTATGAGCCAAACCCAGAGCCAGACCTTACTTGTACTGATTAGTGTTTTATTCTGTGTGTAACCCAACTCAAAGGGTTCCCAGATGGAATAAAGTGCTGCTTAATAGCACTGTGTAAGTATCACTGCCAGAATGTGGCACAGAAAATGTTTTAAAAATCGAACTTTCCGTTTCTAACACAACACAGATTAAATCATAGCAGTAGTTTTCCAAGTCAGTTGCATCATTCTCTTGGTTTATAAGTTTTGGTGATGAAGACATCTGTTCTGGATAGCTTAGCTTTTCTTTTAAGATAGATGCATAGCAATTTTGGCAGTAACAGTACCTAATTCACATCAAATAATTCCGTACTTGTGACTTAACCTGTGCCTGTGTTCTACAGGCTTCAGAGTATTTTGTATCACATTTCTGATGTGATTCACCCTGCCTACTCCACCTGTGTAGTCAAGTGAAAAATTAGGATGTTCTATTCAACTTTGTTGATTTTACTTAGCCTGGTGGGTGCACATTAGCTCTGAATTAGAGCAGAAGCAAAAGATGAGCCCAAAATCCTCAAAACAGCAGAACCTGAAGGATTGTGGATTAACTAAAGACCTCTAACAAAGCTTGAACTTTGATCCAGCAAGGTGGTGGTGAGGGAGATAACAATGCACATTTTTGTGCTTATTGATACTTTCACTCATGTACTATACCAAGATGTTTCAGAAAACATTGATTATAACTTTCTACACCATTTTTTCACAATTTATGTAGCAGCATCTGCACCTCAAAAAAGAAGGCTTTCTATATTAATCAGTAAAGGCTAATAAATTTACAATTCAGCTTCCATTGACGTCCTCAGAGAACTTCTGTTGCCTTTGTGGGGTGGTAGGTTGGCCCTTTAGCATACCTTTCATGCCTAACAGTGCATGAATCTTTTGTATTTCTAGCTTTATCTAATATTGTTGCTTAACTCAATTACACATAAAAGTGTGAAGAGTCTCCTCACTCTTCACAGCTTAACCCATCACTTGTTGTTACTTGTTTATGAGACATTTTTCTACTTTATAGTCTTTAATCTGAAATTATATCAAGTGCTGTAATAAAACTGAAAGAGATAATATCTGTGGCATTTCCATTCCTCTGCTCTGGTGATAACACTATTTAACAACACTAGGAAGTTAATTAAGAAAGACCTTGCTGTCATAAATCCATGTTGCCTTCCTCATTAAATTAGGCTTTGCAATGTATTGCTGAAGTTAAGAAAACTTTTCTGGACATTCAGCAATGGATACTTCACTAAATAGTCCACAATATGTTACACACTCTTTTGCACGATGACAATCTATTTAACACTCATGCTTCTGGGGCTTCACATGTTTAGATCAGATTAATTCTGAATCTTTCTTTCCTTTGAAATAATTAAGAAAATATTTCTGCTTCTTGGGTATTTAAGGTATTTAATCTTTTCACAGCCATGTTTGTTCTCATTTACATGTTATATTATCCCTATCCTGTGTTTCCTTGAATCCTTGATTTATGCTGTTCTCTATCCCAGCTAACAGAAGCCAGCTACTGATTGAATATACTAGTTCCTTGCCCATTATCATTCATCGTGAACATGGGGTTTTTTCCTATCAATTGTAAATCCTGTCTATAGTGCAGAAAAAAATGAAACTGGGCTTTATCTTTATGGCTTTGTGAACCCTGCATTCTTTCATAATGCATTTGTAAACCATTTTCTGTAAGAATTTGGTTTAGGGCAATCAAAAAAGAACCAGCTCCATAGGTTAGACAGGGGTTCAAATTCAATTAAATCAGCCCTGTAGGAACTGATACCCGGAGTATACTGCAAAGCAGAGCACGGGGATTGTTTGGGGACAGATTTGTGAAAATCCTTATGTGGTCCTGGACTTTTCAAACACATAATCTGAGATTCTTTGGCTTATCCAATCTTGAAAAAAGAATCGTTCCGTAAGGTAGCTTAACAATCAAAGACAGTTGTAACTGTACTGTGCGAGTACCACTGCTTAATATTTAATGCTGTTTCCATTCCTAAACATGTCTATATGACTCACAAATTCCTACTCCAAATCAGAAAGGCTAAGTAAAAAGATCTTGTATTAAATTATCATCTGCCTCAGTCATAGCCAATTATTTAGGTAATCGTGGAAAACCATTGTGGAAATTAATAAATGCAAAATTTGCAAGTTGTCACATACCTGGATCTCATATTTACAACCCTTTGTTTGGAGTACCTGACATCAAAACCAGTGACTGTATAGGGTCAAGAGTGGATATTTGCATCCAAATTGTGTTGGTGGGACTGGTCTTTAGCATAAACGGAGATTTCTGATGAGTCTGCCAATATGTAAAGATTCACATTTTGAAGACTAACCCAGGGCTCACCAGACAGTTCAATTTTGCCATGCCATTAAAAGGGACACAGCTCTGCCTCCTGATATTAGTGAAATGGGGCACTATTTTTAGTAGCACTGATTATTTTCTTAACTGGCTTGAAGTAAGGTGTTCTCACCACCCATATTTGCTCCAGGTCTTTTCTCAAGAGATTAACAAAGCAGAACTTGATGAGACACTTCATTCTAAATAAGAGAAGGAACTATTTAGAAGTAATCTTTCTGTTTTAGAGCTTAACTTTGTTCATCACTTTAGGACAGTCTTGCTATGATTTTTACTTCAACATTTACAGTATTTTCATTTTGTTTGACTTCCTTACTTCTGAGACTACTTTACCATACTGATTTTTTAGTGGTTTGAAATACTGTTTCAGCTTCATTGCCAATTTTGGTCTTTAATTTTAGTTCTTGTTGGGGTATATCTGTTCTAATAAGCCTTCCATATTGTTTTTTCAGTCTTTTTCCACAATTCTTGTAAAATATTACATATAACTCTTAAATATTTGTCTGAAATATAGATTTTGTATTTCAGAAGCTTAAAGTAATATTTTGGTATATTTACTGAAAGGTTAAGTTTCTTAAATTAGGCTTCAAACCAAATTCTAAGGCATATAATGGCAAAACTCTTACTGACTCAATGAAAATAGGATTTTATATCCAAACATCTAGAAGATCACATATAATATCTAGGAGAAGAAAATTGCTGTAATACTGTTTGGTTTTATTACTACACATTGTGCTTTATGTCTGGAGACTGACCTGAAAACCCATTGGTCCAATATCACTGTTCCTCTCTCTCCAGTACTTTCTTGTTACCTAAAATGCATTTTTAAAATCTTTCCAATCATTTAATCTTTTCCATAGCTACCAATTTTACCTCTTTTTAATCTGTCAGCAAAATTTAAGTCAAACTTTGAGTGTCTCTCCTGTAATTCACTCTACCCTTCCACTGCAACAGAAATGTTTTCAGTTCTCTCATCTAGCTTCAGAGTCTTATGAATAGCGACTGTAATCTTTTCTTGCAGTGCAGTTATTGTTGCATTTTCTTTTTCATTGCTTTGTTTGTTTGGATTTTTAAAATTTCTTTGCTACCTTAAAAAGTGCACCATGAAACGTCCTACTGTCCCCAGGTATCAGATATTCTTCCATTTTCTCCACAGATTCTTTTCTCCATTCATTATGTCAGACCATTCAAGTGTTTATCCTGCTTTCAGGGAACTTGCTGCCTGAAAATTTGGAATTAAAAGACCAGAGTCAAGGTGTCTGTTTATTCTTACGTGTAAAACCCCTGAAATGTTTGATAGTTTTGCAAGAAATTGGGACAAGAGTAATATATTAATGCTTTCATCAGAAGCTGCAGTTCTTCACAGAAAATAGAGCCAAATTGTACTTGATGTGTGATAATGCTTATTGCCACCCTTCTTGTTCATGTGAATAGTCTCCATTTTCAAAATCACTGTACAGGCTGCTTACCCTCCTTTTAATTTTCTTGAAGGCAAATTTTCAGGGGGAAAATTTTGCATAAGAGATTACAAATTATTTCTCTTCTTTCAGCACCAAAGAATATGTTTTTCTGTCATTGTTCTGTTTCCATTCTAATGATAGGAATTTTTTCTGCCACAATAATGCATATTACTTTATTAATAATCTTTCTTCCCTTCCTTAGAACATCTATTTTTTCCCTGTAAGTGTGCTTCTCAAGCTTCCATTTTGCAAACTACACATCTGGTCATCTTTCTTTTCTGTTGTTTCTAAAAGCAGCCATATGTCATCAGCAACCCTCTCATGTATATTGAACTTCCTTAGCACATCAGCTTGTCTCTTTGAATGTGTTACCTGATGTCTTTAAAGTGGCAAAACACAGAAAAGTGGGTCCTCCTAGTCTTTGTTCATCAGACATGGATATGGTAGAGACAGGAATATGGTATTTATGGCCTTGTTCCGTATCTATGCTATCTTTGCTTTTTAATTTCTCCTTGCCTTAGTTCAACTGGCAGAATATGGCTCAAATCAGTTCTACACTATCCAGCAGTTAAGTATGGCTATCCTTTATTGATAGGGAGGAACCAGGGCTACTGAGTGCTGGTGTGTTTTTTGTTAGATCTTCCACAACAACTGTGATTCTCCAGCTCAGTCTGTCTGTCCAGGTGCTTTATTAGGTGTTCACAGTTTTTAACATGAGTTGCCTTCTCTGGGATTTAACGGAGGTATAACAGCAGCCTATTTGCTCAGAAAGTGCTTGAGAACCATTACAATGTGTCTGGCAGTATGGATGTAAATAACAGAGAAGGGTAATTATTCTAAAAGATCTAAATTGAACGGGTAAGTTTTAATTAAAATTTGAAAAGCTTTTGGTTCAGGAGATACATTCAATCTTTTCTAAAAGCATGCCTAGTAATCACAGTTCTTTGGTACTGTATGTGAATGACCCTCTTCTGCTGCACCATTTAGAGTGGCATTGCATGAGTTAAGATATTAGAAAGGTTTTAGTGTGATGAGATGGGTGATATCTTAGGTAACTAGGACCATAATTTAAATGTAGCCCTACCAGTGCATAGCCTGTCAGGGGAATGGGCCCACAGCATTTTCTGTTGCTGGCGAATGTTGAAAATTGTGGAATGCAAGTGCTTTTTCTGCTTCCTAAAAGAGTCGCAGTCCCACAGAAAAGCAGAAGTGCACACATTTTGGAGCTCAGTTGGTTGTCTGAAACTTGGCTTGATCAACCATGACAGAGGACTGAGTGTCTTGTGGCACTGCTATTTGGCCATCCAGTAGCACTGAAGAGTTCATGAGATACCCATGGTTACCTTGGCAATAAAGTGATGAGATAGTCTCAGTAGAATGGGAATTTTTAGAGGTGGTGAGATTTTCAAAGCTCTTTCTTTTTTTATGACTGTTAACTCATTTGTTACTGAGATTAACATTTAAACAGACAATTAAGGGATGCTTTTAATAGGCTGAGAAAAGTTAAAGGATGTCAGTGTATTCTTTAATCCTGCCTTTTGAAACAATCCCTAGCATTTTGTACTCATTATGCTTTTAAAGGGTGAATAATTTAGATTCTCCGTATTAGAAACTCCCCTCTGTGTTCCTCCCTCTTAATATAGCTTTCTAAATAAGAAAATAAACTAATCTTATATGAAATTCTATAACCTATACCTCTGTCTGAGTAAAATTATTACCTACATATATATAAACTCCCAAGTCTACTACCAAATCCCACTGTGCTGAGCATAATTGTCACTTAATTTATTGGAAGCTAATTGACAACATTTACACAGAAAAAAAAAGTAAAACCACTTTAAATTACACAGGACAATGCTGAAAAGCCATCATTAAACATCTTGAAATCCTGCCTTCACATTTGCCATGCATTTGACAGGGTCTGGGTCATGAAATCCCAACTGTTAGGTGTTCAGAGCAAAAGGAGCCCTGTGGTACCCTTCTTCAGCACATACCTGAGCATTTAAGGCTATAATGACGCTTGCCTGCAAGAGATTTGTAAAGCAGGTAAAGCTCTCAATTCATCTCAGGTAGTTAGAGTGATGATGGAGTGACTTACCATCTTTGCAACCACACTAGAATGCGTATTCCTGCCAGAAAGTTTAGCTGCTGCAGGGGTAACTGGACTAACCTCTCTGGGCATCCAGCAGTGTACAGACTAAACTATAACTTTTACTAAGATAATATGGGAACCGACAACAAATTTTTACTTGCGGTCTTTTTCCAGTTTTCAAGTGCAAACATACCAAAGTTTATTTTAAATCTGAGCCAGTCAGACATTTAGTAATACAGATCAAAGCAGAAATGAAGGCCTCCCATGCTTATTATTTCAATATGATGTCTGTTCTAATAAAGTGTAAGAATGCCTGTGATAGACTAACTAGTAGGAATTTTCTGGTTCTGTAGTTTAGCCTTAAATATATACATGTATTTGTAAATTAACCAGAAACACATTGTGGTGGTTTCAGTTCCTCGGAAAGCTGATTGTTTTCAATCCTTTCTTTAATCTTAGAAATATGGTGGCAGTCTGCCAGCACACTTTCAGATAAACAGTCCACTTCACATTTAAAAGCTGTAGAATCACTGATATTGAAGGGGGGGAAAATCAACAGAAAACAACACCAGTTCTCTCTCTCTCTCTCTCTCTCTCTCTGTCTCTCTTTCCCAAAATGTAGAACATTATTTAAATAAGTTAGAGTTGTTGTGCTATTGTCCCTCACTCTTAATTAGAAATAATAAAAGCCATCTGTGCAAGGTGAATTTTGATAAGATCTCGGCTTTTAAGTGTATGTTGATCTTGTGTGTACCAATTTTCAAATGTCTTAATAGCTCCAGGATGGCTATCACACTGAGTAGGCTCAGTGATTTCCATCAAGCTCTGTGCTGTTGGATGCAATTCGCTTTATGCGTGGTTATATTTTGACTGAAATTTTAAAAACATACCATTCCTTACAGTACAATAAGTATTTAACTGGATGGAACTGTGTCCATTTGGAAGAGGCTTTTTTTTTTTTTTTTTTTTTCATAACAGCAGCTTCTCGCACTTTGGGATTAAACACAATTAAAGTGAGGAGTTGTTTTACATGAATTGCATACTGGACAGCATTTCTGTGGCTGCTTTCCAAAGGCAGAATTTTCCAGTCTCATTTTACCCATTTTGAGGGGCCCACATTCAGGATAAAAACCCACCCCTCAACCCAGAAGGGGAAGGCTCAGAAGTGATTGTCTCGAAGCCTGGAAATGGAAGACAGGATTTCTTTTCTTTCAACCTGTGTTTTCAGTCAATTAAAATTTGTACTCAGGGCTTTTCAGTTTGAAGCCACCCCTGTGTCTGTGATGAGCAATCCTTCTTGTTTGTGCAGTCATTCATTATCTCCATTACCAAGAGGAGAATAGAGGACAATTACATTGTTTGGACGAATCAGAGTGTTAGGAGGAATATTTATCATGGTGGCAGAGTGCAGCACCTGA
>NC_082346.1:34945470-35000470 GCF_027477595.1 Haemorhous mexicanus
ACTTAAAATTAGGCAACGACTTTATTGTTTTGTTGAAAGGTCATCCATAATATGCTGGGGAGAAAGCAGTCTGGCCTGCCATGGCCAGGAGAAGCTGCTTTTATGTAAGGCTGCATGACAAGGTAAAAAACAGGCAAAACTTTTTGAAGAAGATTTCCTCATCCTCACTTCCCACTCCATATCCTCCCACCTTCCTAAATTACCCTTTTTACATCTCAATTGATGGAAAGACAAAGAAACCACTGTAAGTGAGCAGAACTTGCAAAGTGAGGCAAAAATTGCAAGGGGCAAGACTGAGAAAAACAAGTCTGGTCCAGTCTGAATGTATGAGGCAAAATCAACAGAAGGCAGCTAAAAATGTACATTGACAATGAAGGACAAAGAGTTTTATAAGCATTATTGCCGCAGTCTGTTAAAGCATTTGCAGCCGAAAAAAGATACAAGAAAAATTGAGAAGTAGAACTAATAGAATAGAAATGATAAAAAAATAGCAAAATTATTAATTTTTTCATAATTATTTTAAACAATGGAGCACATGCTCTAGTATTTTGAGAGTTAAGCACTTGTACACATCTTTCTCATTGTTTTGAATGAAGATCAAGCGTATGATTAAAATTCTTTGCTAGATAAGAGGTTTTTTTCCGAAATCAGGCTGGAGAGCTACTTGAGCAGGAATCACATTCCCAGACATAGATCCGGGCCCATGTGTATGTGCGATACAGTATTTGAAAATACGGTGTGCACATATCGCACAGAGAATACTTAATGTGCTTGAAGCTGGCACCATGCTTGAGCACCCTGCTAGATTGTGGTGTGAGTGAGAAGGTAAAGGCTGCAAAGGAAAAAGAAAATACTTGTGAAAGATTTAGGCATTTCCCCAGCTTCCTATTATACTGTGGAGTACTTACTATTAATGCTGTAACTTGTTGTGTAGACACTTAAGAAAAGAATTCTGCTCACATATCTTATATGACTTTGAAATTCAGACTTTGCCATTTCCAGGTCCAGGTAACATTTTAAAAAGAATAACTGGGTTTAATGAGAAGGGATAGAATTATATCTCTTTTTCTGAAAGGGGATAGAAGATAGACAGCAGAGGATAGATAGGAGAGAACTCTGGCAGCAGGTATTCTTACTAAGTTTTTAGGGAGCTGAAATCTAAGCTTTAGAATAAACTTCAAATTTAAAGATTAACTCTTCACACACTGATTCACTGTTTCATTTATTATTAGTAAGTATAGTGGGAATATGTTTGGGTTTAGTAAATCAACATGCTGAAGGAATACCTATTTTGGAGACAGAAAACTTTAACTTATGGAGGTAATGCTGTAAGGATTAAATGCCATGCTTGACTAGTGCCATGGTCCTGTAGAAAATAAAGAGAAATTGGGGAAAACATTAGAAGCATGCATTTTAGGATTTTTCCTAAGTTAAATTTATTTGAAATTGAAACAACTCAGCTACCTTTTTTACATCTGTCTTTCCTTGGGTTTCTGTAATGCCAATACCTGCACAACCTTTAATACATATACATTTTCAGCTTTTAAATTATTTTTTATTTCCTTTTGTTTATAGGCTTTATAACATTATTCATCTAGTCTAAATATATACTACAAATAAAGAAGGTGCTCATGATTCTCTTGGTCTTACACTTCCATTTGGAAGCAAGTTGAACTGAATATTAAAAACCTGGGAGGATTATCCAAATGATATCTGTATATCAGTGGTTTTCAACTTGTAGCGTGCCATCTGGGGATCTCTGGATTACTCCTGAGTGGTCTGTAAAAATTGAGGAAAGCCCCAGCTGATTTCAGTTGCTTAAATTCACTACATGTCTTCAATGGAAATGTTTTACAACTTTGAAAGTCAGAAAGGTTGCAAACTCTTTTTTAGATATTTACTTACCACTTGCTTGGGATATTATTGATCTTTTCCAAAAAGCAACTGATAACTACGAAGGTTTTGCTTACGTTAAGCAGCAGATGGTTTATTCTGGAGAGCTTCTGACTGGAAAACATTAAAGTGTTTTCTCTGAATATTTTCACTGAATTTTCCCTAGAATTTCTTGATATTTTTACTTTTATAGGGAAATGTTTTTCAGTATATGGAAACCAGAATTTGGAATGGGCCTCACTTCAACAAATGCACAGAAGACAAGTAAAAAAGCAAGCCTCGTGTCTGTAGGTTAAATTGTCCTATGTAGAACATTATTAAAATATGCAATGGGAAATTAAGAGCCCACAAGTTAAAAATTGTTGATTTCTGACGGATATTGCTCAAACAGAGTTACTTCTCATGTTCACTAAGTAAATGGGAAAAGAATCAGCCTCACACTTTTCATGAGGAAACTCCAACAGGAGTTAGATCAGTCATCAAGACCCAGAATTAAACCTTAAGACAGGGTGGAGTCCTGATTTTGGGGAAAAGTGCTGAAGCCAAAACAAAACCCCAGACTTCAGCCCTTGGGCAGATTCTTGAGGAGATGCTATTTTTTTGGTAGACTTTCATTTGCAGCACCTATTTTTTTTTTAAATTATGTGTCTTGTAATGCTCTGTAAACGCTGCAGGGTTTAGCTTATGAGAGGTTCACGAACTGAACCATGTGGTTTGATTTGTAGCAATTGGTAACAACATTCCACCTAAAGTTATATGTAGGAGTCGCTCTTTGATGAAAGATAAGCTTCTAAGGAGAGTATCATCCCTTCTCACAAAAAGGGAGAATGTGCTGTCCCCACTTTTGCCAAGCCAAGAAACCCTTCCCTTTCTGGGCAAGTTAAGAGGACCAGTGACTTGCCTGAGAAATCTCAGTTGCTATTGCAACATCCAACGATATTTGCAGAAGCCACCATACAGGTATAGCAGATAGCAGAAAACAGACAGGTAACAGATACCATAAAGGCATTGCAAAAAGAGCTGTAATGATGGGAGAAGTGATCTGGGAGTCACTGCACTTTCTGTCATATCTCAACTTTGATATTTCCCTCTAAGAAAATATTTAGCACAAAAAACCCAGAAAGGATGGGTCTGCTCTCACTGGCAAAGAAAAAGAAAGTCTGGTGCCTCTGAGGTGAACTTACTTGTTTGAGTGAGTGCCCCTGTCTCAAAAGTTTAGACACCTCTCCTCCATGAGAGCTTGGAGGGACTCATTGGAAGAAGAAGAGGCTATAAACTCAGGAGGAAAAGAAAGCTTATGACATGGATTTCACCTTGTTCTACTTCTGTTGCTCACAGAAAAGATGACTACTTATCTAATTGTATGTGAGTACACTAAGAATTAGCTAAGGATATGAAGATTTTCTTATATTTTTAACAATGCAAAATATGAACATTGCTTCCTAAAATCAGTAGGCTGAGACCTTGGAAACATGTTGCAAATCTAGGAAATCAAGAGTAAACTGGGAATTGAGTAGCATAATTCTGCCTGAAACAGTAGTAAACATATGGAATAATTGGCCAGTGAAGCAAGTAATCTAAATGAGTTTAAGAGACAGCTGGACATTTTTATCTCAGGAGAGAAAGGACTGAAGGATACAGAGATAAACCAGGGAGCTGAGGATGAAATATACTGAAAGAAAAGGCTTGATGAGCCAAAGGATCGTTTCTCTAGTCAGCAATTTCTTATGTTTATAAATTTAATACGAAAAGCTGCTGTGTGAAATGCTATTTCTACATAGTGTCACCATGTCTAAAGAAGAAACATTTTGCTTTAGAAGATGAATTTTACTGATGCAGCCTTCACTGCCAGTAATAGATCTGCTTGATCCACCCACTTAAGACAAGCTCAACTGCCCCCACTCTCTCTAAAAATTGAATTATTTACACTGTACTTTATTGCTTCAACTTTCAAATTACTTCATGTAGTAGTGCCTTACAATCCTTTTCTTAGCAAATCTGTGGCTAGTGAAAGCGTCATGCAGAGTTGTATGTTTCCAGTCCAGCTAGCCTGCAGGGAAAATTTCCTTTATTAGTGTTTTGTCTTCCAACAATGACATTTAGGATGACCAAAACCATTACTGTTAAAGATATTTAAAAATATAAACAAGTTAATTCCAAGTACTGAGTCTAGCTAGTTCTGTCTCTAACTAGTTCTGATGAGCTCATAGTTTTCCTTCCTGCCATCACAGTCACACTTTCAGAAAATAGAAAATAAAAACTGAAAGACAGAAACAAGCATAAAATACTGAAAAACTGAAAAACTGAAACAACATTCAATTTTTAGTACTAATTTTTGTATCCAGGTTCAAAAGTCACTTTCAATGCAAGTCCTGTATGTGGCTACCTAACTACCAAGTGCTTCACAAATCAGACATTTGGATGTGTAATTGGAAAGGTTTATGACTGTAATTAAATTGTGGTTTAAACTGATTAGAGATGGAAAATTGCATCTCTAGGAAAGAAGGCCAGGCTGAGGCTCTTTCAAAAGTCATGTTCTTCAGGTTGAACCAGAAAGATTGTACAATAAGTTTCAAAAAGACTTGATTTTCCATTAACTTGCAGTTTTGCTTTTGCTGCTGAAACATGATCAGCTTTAGCACAGTTTTCCTGATTGATACTGGTGCAACTTACAAAAAAAAAAAAGTCTCTGTGTTTGGAATTTGGGGTGTGGAAAGAAGCTGGATCTATCAGTGCTGAGTGTGCAACTGCACCACTTGTGTTTGGAAAGGGAGACAGCATTGCCAGCTTCCTGCGTTTAGAAGTAGGGACTGATTGTTGAAATGCCTGCTCTGACACTAAAATTCCAATTTCTCTGTCCCCTGCTGTGCCAGATAAGCATTTCTGGAAAGAGTAACTTGTGTTCAAAATAATGCTGTTTCCAGAAACACTGTGCAAGTAGCGACCAGAGTCTTTTAAAAGTCAACAAAGCAGGGAGGAAAGGGGAAAGAAAAGGACTGCCAGCTCAAGCAGAGATTTAACAGAAACCCCCTTAAGTTCTACTGTGTT
The DNA here is from genome assembly GCF_027477595.1 of Haemorhous mexicanus. Taxonomy (NCBI): domain Eukaryota; kingdom Metazoa; phylum Chordata; class Aves; order Passeriformes; family Fringillidae; genus Haemorhous; species Haemorhous mexicanus. The sequence goes on from NC_082346.1 coordinate 34,950,412, forward strand.
TCCTCCTTTGTGTCTCATCATTTTGCTGTGTGAAGGAAGGTGGAAATAAGGATCTTCTCTGTCTTATCACAGGATATGTATTTATTTGAAGCGTTGTCATATCAAAGTCATATTCCTGATTGCATTTAATGAAGAACAATAAAGGAATGTACCAAGTTTGTGTAATTCAAATAAACTCCCACAAAACCAGGCAGGTAGCCAGATCCATTGGGGAGGGAAGAGAAATGTGGTCATCCACAGCATATACACTGCAGCCCCTGTTCAGAAATCACCAATTATTTCATTGCCCTATTCAGATATGCAACAAAGCTTTCCATTCCTCTTGATAACTGGGATTTTCATCATCCTTCTCCCACCCATCAGGAGAGAGGATAAGAGATCCCACTGCCTAAAAATCATGCACTGGGCACAGGATTCTCTTTCTACACTTCTGTGCAGAAGTATTTATAATAGAGACCATATTTGCTCACTTTTCTGTGTGGCAAGTTTTTCCTTTATGAGAAACCAAACCCACATCACCCATTCTGTAATCAGGAAATATATTGTTATCACTGTATATTTTCCATCAGACTTCAACTGCTGGAAACATCTCCCATCCCCCCAATGAGTTTTGTTTTCTGCACCTAGATTAATTTGAAAGATTCCCTTTCTCTTGGGCTAGCACTGCAGGCAGGGGCTCACCAGAGACTGGTTCCCTAATGACAGCAATAAGTCTCACTGGGCTTGCTTGAGAAGACGTTTGCCAAGCCTTTACTGCTCACCCGAGAGAAACTGCCTGAAAGTTGCTAATATTGTACTATTTTTATTTGAAGGTTTGTTTGTGTTAGCTGAGACAGTGCCAAGTTCCAGGGTAGGTAGGGAAAGGAGGGAGAACCCCAGAATACAGCCACAGGGCCTCATTGCTGCCTTGCTGTTCTTGGGGGAGTTTTTCCTTGGAGATTTCCAGGAAAGAACTGGTTGAGGCAGCTCCTGGAAGACAAAGAATTTGTTTCTGATTATGACATAGTCTGACCAAGTGAATCTGTTCAAGTACTTAAGTCTCTAACACACAATTAAGGTAAATTTTCCTCCTCTCCTACGTTTATTTTTTTTAACTCCTGAGACACCTCTTTTGGGTCATTTTTTCTGGATAGTTGGTGGTGCTGGTCCACTCAGCTCTCTCAGCCTAAACAGATCCCCTGTGAATTGAGAACAGCCTCTTCATCTATGTCCCCTCCGTTGGTCCCAGCCTGAAACACAACAAAGGGAGGGAATTTAGGGACATAGCACACAAGGCCTGGACTTTCCATTGAAGAATTTCCAAAAGGTTAAGCTTTTTCACTTCTCCCAGCTTGATATACTCTTATAGCTCTCTTTGGCTTATCCTCAGGATTCGAAACATGTAAGTCACTGCTCTGAGAGGTAATTCCTTTTTAATTCAGTTCTTTCCTCTGCAAGAGAGAGGGTCTAGTAATACTTACCTAACACCTCACACTGCAGTGAAATCCTTTTGTTAGTACAAATAGTTCACAGTTCATAAATGAAAATGTTAGTCTTTGAGATTTATTTTAGTAATATTTTCTGCAGTTTCCCATGGTTTGGAGGGATTTCGAAGCAGAAAAATGCCAGAATCAGAGAGCTTGCATGGCAGGAGAGGGGATTTTCTAGCCACAGACCAAGTTCTTTTGCAGGAGATTTCTTAGATTACCAGCAAAGAGAGAAACATATCTTCTTTCCAATGTGAACAATCCAGATTTCCTCATTTGATTAAAAAAAAAAAAAAAAAGAGAAAGAAAACTATTAGCAGAGAAAGTAGAAAAAGCAGTCCTTAAAAATTTCTATTTCAGAACATTTTTGCTGTGCTTGCTTCAAGTTCCATTTCCTACTTCATTGTTTTATTGTGATTATAGTAGAAAACATATTCCCTGCTTTGTATGTGACTCATAACCATTGTTGCTGACTATTTATTTAGTTCAGACTTTCTGCTGTGTCCCAGCCCTTGTCTGAGACCTGCTTTGTTCTAGTATTTGATTGGGAACATGAACAGGTTTATTCCTCTTTTTCTACTTCACAAGGTAAACAAGGAAAAGATATTTCCCACATTTTCCATGTGTTTCCAGACATATCTTATCTTCTGTATTTGTCACTACAAGCTAATGTTTCAGTCTGTTTAAAGCTGACCTCTCAAGTTGTGAACTTCCTTGAAAAACACTGATAAGCAAAGAAACTTTAACAGCTATTAGTGAGGGAGTGGTGGTGCCATGAGTTAGCGTTTTATCTCGAGAAAGCAGAATGCAAATGTGGCAAAAGTTCCCACGTGAAGACATAAATATATTGACAAATCATCATGGTGGCTTCAGCACATTACTTGTGAGAGGAAGTGGCCTGTATTTCAGAAGGAGCATTGTTCCAAGGAACGTGCCAAAAGATGTGGTTTCTCTCTCAAGTCGGTGAAGGGAGGTGTGCTGCTGAAGGGCAGCATCAGCCACCATGGCATTGTAAAATGCTTTCCCTGTTCTGAAATCCTGTGAGGACCCTGACCTATTGAGAGCCCTGCAGAGAAGGATACAGGAGTACTGGGGGATCTGGGGCTGATCATGAGCCAGAATTGTGAACTCACAGCCCAGAAAGTCAAGTGTACTCTGGACTGCATCAAAAGAAGTGTGACCAGCAGCTTGAGGGTGGTGATCCTCTCCCTCAGCTTGTCTCAAGAGATTCCCCCCTGGAGTACAGTGTTCAACCCCTCAGCAGAAGCGGGACACAGATGTGCTCAAGCAGGCCCAGAGTAGACCCACAAAGATAATCAGGGGGCTGGAGCACCCCTCCTATGAAGGCAGTCAGAGAGAGCAGGGGTTGTTCAGCCTGGACAAGAGAAGGCTCTGGGGAGACCCTACAGCACCTTCTAGGACCTAAGGGGGGGGCTACAAGATAGGTGGGGAGGAACTTTATCAAGGTGTGTAGTGATAGGATGGGAGGCAATGTTTGTCGTGGCTTAACTTTAGCCCTATCTCAGCCACACTCAGATGCTCACTCATTCCCCCCTGCCAGTGGGGAGAGGCAGGATGGAGATGGGGGAGAGAACTGGAAAAGTGAGAACACCCATTGGCTGAGATAAAGACACTTTAATAGGTAAAGCAAAAACTTCACACAGGAAAACAAGGAATTCATTCACCACTTCCCATGGGCAGGCAGGTGTTAGGCATTCCCAGGACAGCAGGGCTCCATCACGTGGAACAGTGGCTTGGGAAGACAAACAGCATCACTCTGAACAGCCCCCCCCTTACTCTTTCTTCCCACCACTGTATGTTCTGAGCATGATGCCATATGGTGTGGGATATCCCTTTGGTCAGCTGGGTTCAGCTGTCCCACCTGTGTCCCCTCCCAGCTCCTTGTGCATCCCCAGTCCCCTCACTGGTGCAGTGCAGTGAGAAGCAGAAATGGCCCTGGCTCTGTGTAAGCTCTGCACAGCAGTATCGAAAACATTGCCATGTTATAACATTGTTTCCAGCCCAAATCCAAAACACAGCCCCATACCAGCTACTGTGAAGAAAATTAACTCCATCCCAAACAAAAGCAGCATATGGTTTTAAATTGAAAGGAGATAAGTTTGGAGTCGATATTAGGAAGAAATTTTTTACTGAGAGGGTGGTGAAACATTAGAGCAGGTTGTCCAGAGAAGTTGTGCATGCCCCATTGCTGGAAATGTTTGAGGCCAGGTTGGATGGAGCTTGAACAACCTGGAATAGTGAAAGGTGTTCCTGCCCATTCCAGGTGTCCCAGGGGGTGGAACTAGATGGTGTTTGAGGTCCTTTTCAACCCAAACCATGCTGTGATTCAATAAGTGAGATTTATGCTGTGAAGGATGGAGAAGCAAACCCTGCTGCAGTTCCACCTTCCTCACCTAATGTGTATGAGCAATTTGACCAAGTAGGATCAGTTGTTTCCCAATATTTTTTTCAATTCTGCCCCAGAGTTTTTAAAGAATGGAAACCCCGTTAGGGATAGAATGAAGAAATCTCTTCTTAATACAGACTTAATTCAGACAGGGTTGGTGTTTTTTGCTTTTCTGTTCACTTGTTGATTACACAGTGAGTGTTTTACATAAATAAAACTGAGCCCAGTACTGCTTGCAAAATCAGTTCCCCACATGCATCATTATTCACTTTTTCCATTTTTCCATTGGTTGTCTAAACCACATGGCATGATTTTTAATCACTGTCTCCATGAAAGTAGCTGTACAATGGTTTTACTAACAAAAGGAAGGATATTATCAAGTTTTCATTCTCTCATGGATAGTGCAGGAACATAGCCAATTAGGAATAGGCAAGCTGGCAAAAGCAGGAAACTTGCCTTTTACTTTTTTCTCCTTTCTTTTACAGTAGGTCTTTCCCTGAAATATTGGAAAGTATAGTAGAAAAATGAGATATGGACTAAGATTTTTAAATATAAGATTTTTAAAATTCCATCTTATCTGAAGAACAGTAACTCCATATGCACATATTAAGCAACAGAATATTAACCTAGATCCTAGCACATGAGTCTATGGAAGAACCAGGGAGGGAAGCAGTTCTGTGCTGAAGGAGCAAGTCAGAAGGCTGAAGGAGCAATATTCTTGCATGAACATTATGATTATTTCAGAGCCCTTCCAGGTCAAAGCAGCTCTTATTCTAGCCAAACCCTCTGTGCAGCATGAGCACAAAGCATCAGAGTTGTATTTCTACCTGTTCCTTGTGGAGCTCAGCCCTCTAACTGCAAAGCCTATGTGACTGTGGATTCAACAGTCTTTTCTCACATGTGATTTTTCTATTATTTGTGACAAATTCTCAGTGTTATTTTCACAAACACTGAGTAACTATTTTATGTGGGCATTTGTTCAGTCCTCGCTAGTAAAGTTGCAGTTAGGGACTCCAACCTCCTCACTGGCTGGGGGAGGAGGGGAAGGACAGTACAAGAAATTTGAACTTCTGTCTTATTTCCAAAGCAGTGAAATAGTTGTAGATGTCTCCATAAAATTATCAATGTGTTAATAAGCCAGTCCGCAATGGAATAAGGTAGGGAGCTGCAAGACTTAGTACTGATATATAGTTTATGCCAGTCCTAATCCAACAACAAGAAAATCCTAACCTAAGCAGTTGTAGGATAGCTGCTGCCTACCCAGCCTCTTCTGGGACTGCTGGAGTGTAGTGCTTGGTCCAAAGGTACGAATCTGACAGCACAAATGTTCAAAGGCAAGAAAACAATAATAGAGACTCCTCCCACTTGCTCCATCTGAAAAACCATTGTTCTATTGCTAAGTGGATGAGCTTAGAAAAGATTTATCAACAAACATTTATGGAGAAAATTGAAGGGTTGAAGTGTTCATGAGAAAAATGAATGAGCCAGGGTTCAAAGTAAAAGACTGATCAGAGTCACCTTCCTCCAAGAAATGCAACACATGCCTTCACCCTCAATTAGGATTCTTATTGCAGAATGGGCAGTTAAAAGGGTGGGGGTTTGATTGAAACTTTATATTTTATAAAAATATGTTATTATTTTATTTCAAAATATTTAAAAGCATGTGCTTCAATTAATTATTTTTTTAAATATAAGTAAGCATCATGATGTGTAAAGAAGGTGGAAAACTTGATGCAAAAGGCTAGCTTTTGGAACCAGAAAAAATGTTTTCACTTAACTAAAATAAATAAGATTCATATTGTTTTTTAGACAGAGGATGGTTAGGTATTTAGACCCAGTTCCTGCAGGGTATTTCTGCATTCTCTTACAGATTAAAGCAGCTAGCAGAACAAAACCCAGACTGTTTTGGATCTGGCCCATCTTCAGGTGTATAAAAAAAAAGCAGTAAAAAAGAAAAATCAATTGAAAATTTCTGACCAAAAATCATCAACAACTCTGACCTTACTGTACCTAACCAGGCTGGTAGAGACTGGCTGCATCTCAGAAATAATCAGGGTCTAATGTGATGCTGACCCTGTTGTGTCTTTTACATTTTGGCACGGAAAGGCAATAACAGAATCTCTCCACAGGCTACTCATTTATAATAAATACTGATTGGCTATACTTGTAATTTTATGTGATAAAGATATTAAATTGTGTCAATAAACCAGGAACAAGTGATGTGTAAAATAATTAACACTAAAGGGAGCATAATAAGTTACTTATTAAAATCCATAGATGGATTATGTGACCCTGTGATTACAAAGCTAGGGAGCACATGACTTGGTATACATGTTTTGGTCCAAACACCTCATTGCACTCTGTCAGATTACTGGCTCCTGACACTAAATAAAATTCAGGTATGATTTATGGAGTGGCCTTTTGACAAGAGCTGGAATCAGAAATGGTTTAGGCTTTGCCAGTATTCAGCACTGTTTTCATTAGCTACTGATATAATGCAGGTATTACATTTAGTCAACTGAATTACATGTAGTTCTCCAAGATTCTCCCTCACTCCCTGTAGTCATTGTTCCACTCATAATAAAATTTTTCTATCAATTTGTCACAAGAGGAAGACTGAAGTTCACTAAATTACAGCCATGTGCATTTGTGCACTAGACAAAGTGATACCAATTAAAGAAAACGAAACAACAAACCCAACTTAATTCTATTTTTAAATTGTTCATGGAGAACAGGGAAACTGCCTCACAGAGGAGGCCACCCCTGAATTTCAAGCACTGGAAATTTCGTTTAGCTTAATTAGCAAAACAGCATCAGTCTAGAAAAGAATAAAACAAAGAGAGAGATGCTAAATGATATGTCAAAAATGACACCTGGCCTCCCCTATGACTGATTAGTTTGAGAGGTTTGCTATGTGAGTTGGAAGCATCATTTTGCACTTGTTTCTCCCTGCTCCCTGTATAATTTAATTTTTTTTAGATGGCCTGAAAATGGTCTTTCTACACACAGACAGCAAAAGAACCCCAGTTCTGACAGCTGAAGTGAAGCTATCTCAGTGGTTTAGCAGTACTGCCACACAGAAGACTTGAATTTGGGAGTGGCCTGGGGGCACTCTCTTTATGAGCCTTTGATGCTCTGATGTGTCACGGAGGTGAGGGCTTTGACTTCAGGCAGCAGTGCTTGCTGATGGCTCCTGACTTTGTAAGCTCCTCCTGATGACTGAATTATGACACAGCACTTGCACGGCATGTTTGGAGATTGCTTAGCCCTGTCCTGACTGGGCAATGAACAAAGTTAATGGGTGTTTCATGTGCAATGTGCTGGTACACAAAATCTATCCCAAATTAATCTGGCTGTGTATCAGAAGAGCTATTTACACAGCTTCTGCAGCAACAGCTAGGCTTCATGCTACCTGTAATGCAGAATAGACTTCCTGGGGCCATCTCCAAACTCTTTCTGCTTACAGCCTGTGATTACTCCTCTGACTTTTAGCGAATTATTACTTTTTGTTTTTAACAGCTACTGGCTGTTGTGACTTTGGTGCCAACAAGCATTCAATAGAGGACCAGAAATTGCTAGCATACAGTTCAGTCTGGAGATGTGGCACCCATGTCATCTCCTACAATTTTTGATATGTCAGAGTACCTCAAGTGTGCTGACTTTTGGGCAGGTCTTCAAATCCTTACCATATCCATGGATATTCCTTTTTACTTCTACTTTTCTGCTGTCTTCATACTGTTGGTTGGTTTTATGCTGGAAGCCTATACTCTTTATATATCTCTTCTCACCAGGTGAAGTTAGTTCTAATGTGAATGAATCTTCTGGAGTCCCCCTTCCCTGGTACTTGCAGGCTGTTCTGGATGATGCTTTGTAGTCAAGTCAGTTTAGCTCTGTCAGACCTCTGTTCGCATGCTGCGTATGAGTTGGGAGTGATTATTTCCTTGCTATTTCTTGCTTTACGTGTCAATTTTATTGCTGGGGCGGCACCTGTGCATTATGGCTGCAAGTCCCTGGCTTCTTTGGTGTGCAGCCTTTTCTGCTTAGCTGTTGTTTCTCTTAACTGATCTGTTGCCTGTTTCTTGTCCTTCTGGATCACAGCCAGCCGGTCACCAAGGAAATTATTCTGACTTTCCTGTCTGTGCTGGGCTCACATTTAGCTCCAGAAACAGTTTGCTGTGATGGTTCAACGCTGCAAAGTGGGGATTAGCTCTTACCTTTCCTACCTTTGCCATGTTTCTTCTGTCTGTCTCTGAAAACTGTTGACATGGAGGATAGAATGCTTGGCAACTTTTTATTCATTTATGAGAAGAAGCTCCCAGTTTGGCACTGTATTATTAAAATTCTGCTGTTCTACATTAAGCTCAACATTGTAGCTTATGTAATACCTTGCAAAAGGTGACCTATGGTTTTGGTTAATTTTCTTGGTTCTCACCCACTCTTATTCAAGCTGACATTAAGCAGCTAAGTGAGCACTTAAATTAAGAATATTGTTTATTCTAATCAACGCAGATGGGGAAGAGCACTTCACAGGGCAGTTTCACAGATCACAGGTTAACCTGCTCTATGAAGGTACTTAGGTTTCTTTGCTTCTGGTGGGAGTGACTCTTCAATATTTTACACTTTGCAGAATGAACCTGGGCCCAATTCTGCTTACCCAAATCAGAGTAATGGTGCCCTGTCTCTGTTTAATTTTTATCCTCAAATGTTCAGTCCAATACAAGCTTTGGGCTAGGAGTTCATGGGACCATAGCATCCTTTGTCAAAGGATTGTTCCCCCCACATTGTTCCATGCACATTGTTCACTTGTCTTTTACACTTGATGGCTGGTTAGACAGTATACTCCTCAAAATCTTTTGCATTTACCCTCCAAGAAGTGGTATATTCAAACAGATTTTACTGTGTAATGAGCTCAGACTAGCAGTCCCTTCCTGAGGTGTAGCTGATGAGTGCTCTCCTATTGAGAAATAGTAAGTCATTTGCTTATGATTGTCTGTCCATATCCTGAGTAGAAATAGAGTCAAGATTGGAAAAAAACATTCTTAGCACAGTCAGGTGAAATCTCAGCCCTTCTGGAATCTGAAGAATGAAACTAATAAAAAACTGAGAAATCTGTTTACCTTTCACTTCATCCACCACTTCCTGCACTACATTTGTATTCCAGACACTATAGGTGACAATGCCAGCAAAATAGGCCCAATCTCCCTTTTGTCTGTCTTAGGAGAGTCCCACAACAGGTTTTATGGGCACACAAACTACCATGAGGAAAAGTACAGTGTGCACTTGTATCTTGACAACCAGTCTGTGGTAGTTACTTATATGTGTGTTATCTCTTCATGATAAATGCAGCATTTCTGAGACAATTTACCTCTCAAAGGTGGGATAATTCTGATTTACTCTTTTGGAGAGCATGCACAGCTCGTTATTAAGAAACAGCTGATACAGTGTATATTCACACTTCAAGTTATCCTATTTGAGACTGTCCCTGTGCCCTAACTTCTGGTCCATCACAGAGCTAATGAACCCAACCTTTTCTTCAAGAAGGGCACAGCAACTTCAAATTTTGAGACTGAATATCTCAGGAAGTCAGTAACTGTGAGAGTTTGTGAGGGAATGTGATGTGAAACAATTATTCTATGTGTTACTATAGTTAGTGTTTTCAATTTGCTCAGAAAAACCACAGCAACTGTGGTTGAAAGTGTGAAAATTTCTGCAAAGGTATTACTCAAGTATTTGTTGAATAAGGAGAATTTAATATGTTAGCTCACAGTCACTGTTCCATATCTAGGTCCGAGAGAATATTTCTATAACAACTGCATATTGATCTGAGATTTTTTTGTTCATTTTTGCTATTCTCCTAGGCCATAATACTGAACTTGCAGCACCAAAACCCAAGATGGTTTATAGAGAATTCAGGTTTTATTTTCTTATGAGGCTAGATTTGGATTGGATGTTATCCCTATCCAATGTTTACTTGTCCTTTTTTCAGTGCAATATTCTTTAACGTACCTTATCCCTCAGCACAGTCTACAGTTATATTGGTCTTGGTGAGCTGGATGAAAAGGCACTCATCCCTTTGTGAATTGTTCAAGCATGGATGTGAGGAGATAAGCATTTTTCTCTTAAGAATTTGTAATTGGGGGGGGGGGGGGGGTTGCAGGTTGTGGATTCCTTTTTTCTCAGCTCCTGTCAAATTTTTTGTTTCTAAGACAAAAAATCTATATGCCATGCAAAAGCATTTGTGTAATAAATGGGGTTGATTACAATGTTTGGATGTTTGGACTAGAGCAAAGGTAGAGGAGAGTTACATCCATAATGTTCACAACTGGACACAGAGTCAGCTGCAGCCTTCTAGTGAAGCTGTGTGTCACCACAACGGGCCCTGGCTGGGTAATAATTAGCATTGACTCCATGATTCACAGCAGGCTGATCAATCTCTTTATTATATATATATATCATTATTAAGAAACTCATTCCTTTTATAGACAGTTACAATACAGTTGGACTTGATTGGTCCTTCAATCAAAACCCATCACCATTGGCTAATTAAGAAACCACCCTTTGGCAAACAAATCTCCATAACACATTCCACATGTTCACAACAACAGGTGCAGCACGTTAAGATAAGAATTGTTTCTCATTCTTTTCTCTGATCTTCTCACAGACTTTTCCCAGAAAGGCCTGGGAAAGTTGCTTTCTGTGGCCAGAGAGCTGCTGCCACAGTGGTGCATATCCTGCTGCAAGAACCTCCTGGCAGCACCAGCAATAGGGGCAGATTCACCAGGACTGGTACCAGGACTAGCACCACCTGCTAGCAAAATGTGTGGTAGCCCATGTCCCAGCGTGGCAGGGAAGCTCAGTGATGGTACAACTCCCGCAGCACAATGGGGACGGCCTCCATCCCAGGGGAGCTCCTGCCAACCCTTGCTCAAATCAGAGGATGTCTGTCTAAGTAGAGAACCGTCAGTACCAACTGCATTAGTTCCATGTTTATTTCCACTCACTCTTAGAAGGAGAGTTGCTTGAGAATGAGGAGTTGGTGCCGGCAGGACTTCTTTATTGCATGACGTTTCTCACATGCACAAATCAGGCTGTTCATATTCATGATCAATGACAGAGAATGAGATTCAGAGAAAAGGATAGTCTGGCAAATCCTGGAGATCAAACGGTCTTAAAGAGAGGAAATTTTTATGTCCCCTACTGAATTCATATTTATGGAATACAGTTCCTGTTCTTTGCAACACACAAACATTTGTATGGGTTTTGTTCTGACTTCTACAAGTTATTTATTTTTAAGATATCAAATCTGTATTTAATAAGGCAATTGAAAATACATAAGATGTATTCTGGGATAAATAGAATTTATCCTATTGAAATCCTAGAATTTCAAATGTTAAGATCAAGTAATCCATAATAGCAGCTATAAAAAGTGGCAGTGTAGCCAAGTGAATTGTACGCTGGGATCCAGCAGACATGGAGCATTTTCTTTCTTGTGTCTCTGAGCTGCTTAGGCAGGTCACTTTACTTCTTTCTGCCTCAGTTATTCCATCTAAAAACATCAATAATAATGCTGTCATACTTTGTGATGTTAGGTAGTACTACAATAACCTCTTCTTTATATGCAGGAACTGAGAGCTATCAGAAATAAAAATATATTTTCTGTGATGGACTGTTGCTTTTAAGGCTCAGAGAAGACTGTCAGCAAAGTTTCTATTTTTGGCTGCAAAAATTGTGGGCTTGAGTTTATTGCTAGAATGGATTATCTTCCAATAAAAATTGTATTTCATTTAAGGCTTGCTTATTGAAGAATGTACCACATCAAATTTCATAATTTTTATTCATTTTAAATATAACTCTGTTATTCATTAGTTGTTCCTATTACTGCAATAGCGGATGACACACGCATTATAAGCAGCACCTATTTCCCGAGACCAGTAACTTTTTGAAATAACTAGATTCTGAGTAGAAATTTTCATACTTAATTTCATCCCAGGGGTGAATACTTCAGATGTTTAATTTTAAAATCTGAAATTGAGATGTATTATGTTTAAGGATAAGATATGCAACAAATGGCAGGTATTACTTGGTTTGAGTTTTAGCAGTTATGAAATACACTGCTCAATCTGCTTTCCTTTCATAAATCTGTTGAGTATTGCTTTTCATCTTCTACAAGAAATAGAAGGGGGGAAACCACCAAATTTGGGGGTTTTTTTAAAAGCATATAGTAACTTAGCAGTTCAAGTTCTATGGGAAATCACCTAGGCATTTTTGCATAAGTGACTTAGGCTCTAAGTTTCTCATATATAGCTAGGGCTCATTGAAATAATTGCATTTTAGTTGAATTTAGTTAGTTGCAATGGTGTAATGTGCTTTTAAAATTTTGCATTTTTTGAAAATTTTGCTTAGAACTGAGTGGCTAGCTTAACACCAAAAACCAGCTGATTACTAGTGTGGTCGAACTGTAAAGTCCTTGCTAAGGCTAGTCTAAGGTGATAGGAGAGCCTTGAGCACAAGTGATTGCATCCAAGGTTCTCTATTGGTCGGGGGAACAGGAAAAACAGCACAGAGAAATTTTTTAAATTCCTGTAAAAAATCTGAACTGCCCTCATAGAGAAGCTTGTGCTTCTCTCTTTGACTTTGATAACCTGGTTTATTTATTTAGTGACTGGAAAATCAAACCAAGAACTGCAACTTCACTGTAGCTGCACTGATGTCCCCCGTCTTGTGTGGAGAGACTTTTCCCTGGCAACCATCTAAAACTAACCTTTGCACTCTGAAATGCTTCTTTAGAGCTTGCCTCTACCTGTGCCTTAAAATCACTCCCATCTGTCTTTGGTTAGGCAAGAGACTCCTGCTTTTTATGCTAAATTGTTTGTTTTATTGTTACTTAATCCTCCCAAATCACCACCACGCCCTCACATCTCCCTGTCAGCTCTGTCTGATATGCAGATTGGGAAAGGTTTGGGGTGGGGACTCTATTATTTGATCGGTACATTTAGCCTAGCACAAGGAGACTGATCCCTAGCTGACACCCTGTGCATCATGATAACGCAAGATAATAATAGAGGATTTTATAGGCTAGCAGGTATTTACAGGGCAAATGATAAATAACAAAGGGAGTTGGTGTTTTGTGTAAGCAAAGAAATATGATTAAACCTTCTGCAGGAACTTGAGCCTATTCAGTGCATAAATCTTTCCTAGCCTTTCTGCTACATTAATACACAATCAACTCCTATGAAGACCTAACTCCACTGCTTTCAGTGATCCACAGTCCTTACCTGTAACAGTAGCCATGCTCAACTGAAATTATATTTAATATTTTTCCTAATCAGTATGGAATTGAATTCTTTCTAAGAAGTATTCTGTTCATTTTATGTGCCGCAACTGGAGCTCCGTCATTAGAAAAGAAACATTTGGGGGTCTGGGAAACAAAACAGGAATGCCAGTAAGGTAATTATCATAACAGTCGACTCTGGGAGTGCAGGAAGTGGTGCTCTGTGGTGCGAATGCTGCTCCTCACAGCCCCCAGCTGAAATTAGACATTTCCACTAGATAACTCAAAGCAAGTTTTAATATTATTTTTAATCATGAAAACGGTTCAAACACTCTATGGTCTATTCATTACAGCAGGAGTGGTTATTTCATTTTTTAATAGGAGCACTTACAAACAATCCAAGTGTAATAACCAGCAGCATAAAATTATCAGTGATTGAGTTGATGCTGAACTTCTCACTTGTCAAACAGCGCAGATTGTTTTTTTCCCTTTTTCTTAGCTCTTAGGTAAATTTCACTGCTAGCTAGCATCTCACACCAGACAAAGAGCAGGGAAGGGATGAAAAAACACGAAGCATATGCATTGCAAGGCCAACACAATTTCTTGTTTGTGAATGAAAACTAGGGCTGTAAGCTAAGTGGGAAATGCTGGCTGGGAGCTGTCTTGATTTCTCGCAAGCAAAAACATCAGGGATCAGAAAGCTGGTTCAAAAGGCAAGTGAAAGTTGATGAATTACTTTGTGCGTGTTTTAATTACCCTATCATCCTGAGATTCTTGTGTATTGATCTGAACAGTAGTAATAAAGCACTTTCCTCCCCTCACTCCCTTCTAAGCATTAGGGCTTTGTTTATTAGGTATGCTTCTAAGGAGAGAAATTATTCATCTTCCAGACTAGCATGGAGAAAAGGGCGAAAAAAATACAAATGGGCGGGCATGATCTCTTCTGCTATTCAATATGTTAAATCTAAATTGTTCATATAATTATTCCAGCATGTATTTTCTTCTAGGCTGCAGTGAGGCAGAAAAATTTAAAACATGAGAAATTGGACAATGCTAATGCGAAGTGAAATGTAGTTAAATGAATGCGAAGTGAAATGTAGTTAAATGTTACATTCCTTTCAATGTCATTTACCAATAGTTATGTATCATACTAAAATGAAAGGAAAATATTAGCCTGAGAGTCGGTATATTAGTGGGATTTACAATAACTAATATTTGAATAACCCCGAAAATAAACCTGAAAGGAATATTACCAACATTTGATCAAGAACAGCTCTCGATAAAGGTGGCTGGGAAGGATACCTCAAAATAATTTTGAGAAGGTATTTTTTGTGAGCTCATCAGGGATCCTTTGTAATTTAAAACTATTCACTTTGAATATTGAATTGTATAAATCATGATAATAAAAGATAAGGTTAACGACCTTTATGAGGTAATGGCAAAAGAAGACAAAGGAAAAAAAGTGGTTTCACAACAGCACTGAAAGGAAAGCATTCTAAATCACATCTTACATGCAGATAAACTTGGACATTTATTTGATCCCTAAGTTCCTTCAGGAACTTGCCCCGAGAATTTAGCTGAGCTAAAAATTGCAAATTCTCCATCAAATCACAAAACAAGACACTAACAAAACTGAAAATGAAGTCTCTCTATCCAGTTTTTCACTCAGCCACCAGGACAAAGTGCCTGTCTCCCCATTTCCCTCCCATTGGAATGGGGCTGCCAAACTCTGCTAAGACTTGTGAGACACACAGGCAAGCAGAGACCAGTGGAGCCCCTATGAAGCTCTTGTATGAAGGATGGGGCACATGTATGAGCGATGGGATTCCAAATCCCATCTTTACCCAATAATAATTAATAATTAAGTAATACTTAACACCCATCTAGTGCTTTACAAGCATTAACTAATTAAGCTAATTCACCCAAGGTCAGTCCTTTGTACTCACACAATACCCAAGATCTTTTTGATCATACACCCTAAAGAGTAAAAACAGTATATCAGTAATGTTAGTTTTAGCCTAACATTATTTGGAGATTTTGATCATTAGGGATGGAATTAATCAAATATCTACTGTGTCCCATTTTTGCATTTTATCTTCCATTCTACATTTACTATTTTTATCTTTATTAATAGCTACTGCTCAGTGGCCTTAAAGAATTTCTCCATTCAACAGAAACTTTTCTTTCCAGAGACTTATGCTAATTAGTACCTTGTTTGTAGCTTCAGTGTGATTTATGAGCTACTCTGAGCCCTGAATAACAAAATATCAGGCTATCTCCATAACTGTCTATTAATTTGTTTATCTTTCTATCTGTCCACCTATCTGCAGAAATTTAAAACAGTGCAATAACTTCCAGATCAGTGACATTAATGCAGCATTAGATTAAAAGAATGTTACTTTATACAGGCATAAATGTAATTTAGAGGCACTTAGAGGAGGCTATATACTTAACATGATTCTTGGCCAGCGAAGACAGGTTGATCCCACTCATTTTGGGATTGCTAATTTGCAGTTAATTAGGAAGATTGATTCTGTTCTCTGATGCATAGGCCCAACCCTAAATGCATTTTTCCGGTTTCCGTGGCACCATGCTAGTTATCATTGTCAAGGTGCACGTATAACTGAATGACACGGTCCTTCATAAAACATAATACTTTGGGAGTTTGGGAAAGTAAATCTAGTCACCTTCAGCAAACATTTTTCTGGTTTACTCTGTAGACCAAAATCTAGTGTCATCTGCATTTAAAAAACTTTCAAATCACATTCCTTTGAGAAGGTTTATTGTAATTAGCAAATAAAACCAGAGACTTGCTTTAATGCTCAACTAAAATAACATAGCTTCATAGTTTGAAGGAAATAAAATATTGACATTTTGCTTGAAGGAACTTGTATCCTTAAATAAATGCAGTGGGCATGGCATACTTAAGCTTGTACCTTTTATAGAAGCTAACATTTATTTTCAACGTGTTATCTCTTGAGGAGGTTCTTCCCCTGTACTCTCAAAATACAAGCTGCTATGAACGGATTTGGGGGAGGAGTGGAGATGGAATTATCGGCAGCTGGTGTGGGCTAGCAGTAAATTGCTGCTCCCTTAGAGCAGGGGGAAAGCTGGAGGAGCTGTGCTTCAGGAGGGAGTCTCGGGGCACAGTGTCTTGTGGGACTGTCCTGGCCCAGTGCAAGTCACACCTGACGTATAAAGACCAAATCTATTCATGAAAAGTTCATCTAATAAGCTTGAGCTTTCTTTACACTTTACCTGATCTCAGACTGGCCATTTCTCCTCCATTTGGGTTTTGATACTGCTGTAGGTATCAGATCCTTGGAAAGATAAACTGGGACAATTCCTGATGTACCTCTGTCACACCAGACTCCGCCTGCAATGGTCTTCCCAGCTAGTTCTCTTTCTCTGCTTCTGTACATTCCTCATGGATGTTACAATAGATAGCTGTTGCACACATCATCCTGTCCTATCCCTATCCTACCAAAGTTATAGCTACACTGGGGTATTCTTCTGTGGTCAGACAATTTTTCTGGCCTGATTGTTTTAATAAAAAGCACGCTTTCCAGCAATTTTGCCCCAGAAAATCTGTTCCAGGTTATCTGCCATGGGAGTATGGCACTAATTACGCATAAATAAACAATTCCTTCATTTATCACTTTACAAACAATGAGGAAACTTTCCAAACAAGTCTATGGAAAATTCCTAGGTGTTCTAAGACAGCGAAATGAGGTGTGTCGAGTTCAGTCTGGAAAAGCACAGATATACTAAACCTGAGAACCTATAGAGAGCCAAAGGCATTTTCTTATCCATTTGAGGAAAGAAAGAGATAAGAAGAAATGAGATACTTGCTATAGAATAGTTCCCAGACTCAGTAATTTTCCTTTCAAAATTTCAGTGTCACTGTGTTCAACATCTTTCTCTTATCCCTTAACCTTTCAATTTTGTAGTTGTCAGTGCTCACAGTCCCATAAGCCTCCCGTTGCAAATAAAATGAAAAATATAAAATACCAAAATATCGACCAGATGTAACCATGCAGGGTAGCAAGAACAGGCAGTGGACACACCTCTCAGTCAGCCCCATCAGCTCATTCAATATACACATGTGGCTTGTTGTCAGAACTTGTGGTTGCAGCCCAAAAGGATCAGGATCAAAGCAAGAGCTTTCCTAGTTCAAAGCCAAATTTGTGTCTTTGCTGGCTCATTTGAATTTTTCATCCAGACTTTCATGGCTTCCTTGTGTGCTTGTAATTACCACATCTTTAAAACCTGACAATCCCTTCATATGGGCCAAATTCTTTTCTCCGTTTGTGCTTGTGCTCTGCACAGGGGTCCAAGAAAAGATATACATATGCTCTCTGCAACACAAACTTTGGGCCCAGATCTGGTCCATTGAAATGCGAATAGAAAAATAAGCAAGTTATGAATGTGTACTTCACAGACAGGAAAAGAAAGCAATTCAGAAGCTTCTGTACAGTATCCTTGGGGCCTGATATGTACTTCTAGGGTCTCCAGTAGACGTTAGGATAAGTAGATAGCTGAATACTTTCCCTTTGAACAGTAAATCAGTCCAAATCTGCCTAGCAGAAGAATTAAGCAAAAGCTTAATTAATCTTGCATTAGAATTTCCAGTGGATGCATCATAAGTTCTCTCCTGGTTGGAATACAATCTCCACTTGTGCGCTTTAACTCCTGCTTAGGGCTTAGCTCCCCTCGATTTCCATGACCAAGACGATGAGCACCTTTGCAACTCTAAAACAACACAAAAAGAGCATGACTTGTCAGCTTCCTCTGGAGTGGGAAAATCCCCTGTAAGCAGAAAGTCAGTGAATCTAAGACTCACAGCACCCACACGCACATGCTCAGGCTACACAAAGTTTTAGGTCACTTGTTGGAAGTGAAGACTAGATAGCAGAGTTTAGAACAGGCAGCAGGAAGTTTTAAATGTGGTGCGGAGAGAAAAAAGACCTAACCTGGAGATCATGGGGCCATAACCAGTTTTAGTGTGCTTTCTACGCTACTTTTACTGGGCACATAATATAAGTATTTTCCAATGTTCTGCTTCCCTATGATCTTTTACTGGGCACAGTAAAAGATCATAGGGAAGCAGAACATTGGAAAATACTTACAGAAGGCACCAAAAAGATCTACTTATTTAAACTTCTGTGATATGTGGGTTTTAACCTCATTAACTCTTCCTCAACCAACAGTATAATTTCCAGCCTTTCACAGGTTTTCCATTCCCACACTTCTGGAGGTCCTGTCTACATCCTAGCAGCCAGATAAATTCTCTTAAACATCAGCTTAGCTTTTTCCTCTGACTTCCAGTTTCTTCTTTCCTCCATTTTATTTCCCTTTTCTTTCCTGATCTCCCAACGTGTTTCATGACCACCTCTGAGCAGAGTCAGCAGCCCAACTCAGCCGTAGTGACTCCCATTATCCCTCACTTTCCTCTGTGCGTGCTTAAATCCTTTCCTGACCTCCAGCAGGCCTTTCTACCTTGGATAATCCCACCGAGGGGTGCTCACTAGGCTGGGAGTCTCTCCTGGGCTTGCATCAGCCTGCTACATTCAAATCTCATGCTCTGAGGCTTCCTCAGGTCAGACACATTCTGCAATGAATCTGACCTGGGGAAGCCCTGAAGCACAAGATATTTGAAAGGAGGATCAGTCTGAGGTTTGCAGCAGAGAAGGGGGGCAGCGGGGTGTGTGTGAGATTCATGTTCAGACCAGGTCTTATTGTTTCTGAACCAGTTTTTCCACTGCTAGCTAACCATCACAGATACCCAAACCACATTTCCTAAGCTACACAGCAGGTCAAATTACTTGTTATTGAAGTGGAAATAAGACATGGGGCTTTTTTCACATTGTTTTCCCTAAAAAGTACTTTATATAGGTGTGCACAAATGTACACATGTAAGTGCAATGAAGCATTTAGAGATTACAATCATTCCCTAAATATAAATGTTTATCATGCTTGTTTAAATTGTGAAAGTAGTATTAATTAGGATTGTTTGTTTACACTGTTTTGGTAGTGTCAAGATGCCTGACTATAACTATCCGGACCTGTCCACCTGTCAAAGATCAACTGGGTTGTTTTAGCATTGTCTGCCAGCAGGAAATCTCTGGGTCCATACGGGCCTCAGAAATAAATGAAAAAAGAAAAGGGGGCGTAAAGAAAAAGAAAAGGAAGACTTTCTAAAACATGCAGTTCTTTATGAAAACCACATGCTTCTCAAAAATTTTTGGTTGTCATTACACTGCCATATTTTAGTATTTGTAGAATTTGAGTACGAAAAGCAACTAGGTACAAT
Organism: Haemorhous mexicanus; assembly: GCF_027477595.1. NCBI lineage: Eukaryota > Metazoa > Chordata > Aves > Passeriformes > Fringillidae > Haemorhous > Haemorhous mexicanus. The sequence continues at coordinate 34,969,869 of NC_082346.1, forward strand.
ATAATTATTTTCACATTTAAAACAGAAACAAAAAAATATGCTTTTGCCTGAAAACCTTGCCAGAAAATAGTTGCATTGCACGAATCAGTACTTTAAAAAAGGAAACTCATTCTATAAGTAGTTCTCTTATCCAGCTATGCCTAAAATAGGACTAACTCTATCTAGTATCCCAATTACATAATATGGTATATTAAAATAAGTCCCTCTTAATGTTGCGTTGCAAAGGGTTTGGAGTCCAGGAACAACGTTGGAATAGGGACAGAGTGACCTTTTAAAAAGAAAAATGAAATGAAATACACTTTCATTTTTCAGAAATATGCATGAAAGTAAAAACTTGACAGCATGGAAGAACATAAGCAAATATATCTTTTTATTTGAAGATAAAAAGAAGCAGGGGCTAGATAGGGAAAGGAAAAAACCTGTGAAAAAAACGGATGATGCAGTTTTTACGAATAAGCAGCTTAATGTATCTTGGCACCCACAGTAAGCCTTGTAGGAGCTCAAAGTGCCTCAGGCAATCTGTGAGCAGAATAGCAATTTTATTACTTTGTCATTAAACCAATTTCACAGCAGTATTGTTTGTTAATGAGCAGCGGCAAACGAGCGAAGATGTCACACACTGGAATAGCAGTGAGATTTGTGACCCAAGCTCAGAGCACTAAGATGGAAAGACCATGGCTATAAAAAAGGAAATACTTTGGGATGAAATGCAAAGTCTATACAGCAGAGCTTGTGTTTATGAGCTACCATTTTGCTAAGAGCTGTGAGAGAAATAAAGGTCTGGAAATATGCAGTTAAAACAGGGCCTATAAAATTAAAACCAAATTAAAGTATAGCAGAGGATTACTGTACAGGCTGTACTCTGCAAAATATATTTTAAGTGATGAGGTGAAATCTAAATCAGTTTTGTTTGAATTTGGTTGGTATTTATAAAATTCAATAAAGCCATACCAAATTCAAAACCAAAGCAGCAGCCCAAGCCCTATGGTCTCTGATCTATAAGCTTCACTTTGAAGAAATTCAATTTACCAGTACTTAATTAGCAACTTGTCCTCTTTTTATAAAGTAAAGATAATATATAGGTTTATATAGGAATATAAATACTGAACAGACATAATCAGTGTCCCTGCACACATGCACACACATACACACACATGAACAGACACACTCAGAAAACACTCTGATTCTGTACCAAACAGTGAATCAGAATCACCTAGAGAAGAGATTACATGAAGCTGAACTGTATCATTTGAAAGGACTCCTTTTTTTCCTCTTCTTCTTCTTCTTCTCTGCTATTTTCCTTTTTTTTTTCTTTTTTTTTTTCTTTTTTTTTTTCTTTTTTGAGCCAGGGCTGATCTTACAAAGAGATTGGGAGAGAGCCTTGAGGGATACAAGAAACAGTGCCAAGCAGGCACATTATTGAATCCCTGCAAGGCATCCCGAGGTAAGTTTGCTGCCTGAGCTGTCTTTCCATGTTTATACACAGAGAAAACTAGTTCAAGCAATGCAGTAAGTGGATCAGCATGACTGACTTAAAGGAAGAGGGGAAAATTAGCCCACCATTTTGCTCCATTTGCACTAGAGATGGGGAAATAATTTTGCTGTCAGGACTTGCTTCTGAGCCACCTCCTTTCTTTCCTGTAATAAAGCCCCACCCCATTTGTTTCTATTACAATCACATTATTTAGCATAATTATCCTCTTAAAAATATCTAGATGACTATAAATGCTTCCGTTCTTCTGCCTGTTTAATACCTCACCCATGAGGATTTCGGCACAGTAGCTACCATACATTTGTGGAATGCTTCAAGGGCTCTGGCAACAGAATAAATTTAGCATATTTGTGCATGACTGTGTGCCTGCGTGGATCTCGCTCTCAGTTTCTCACTCTCCGTGTGCGTAGTCAATTTGAACAATGTATTTCACTTCAGTTCACAAGCCCGCTGACCTCTCTATCCAGTGATTAATATTTTTAGATGCTTGGTTTCATAGCTTGGTAACTCGTGCATGTTTTCTGCTATTTAACTAAGTGGGTAAAGGGGACGCTGCAGGAAATGCTCATTGTTGAGCAGTAGGCGGTGCTCACAGTTCTGGGAGCTCAGCTTAAGACTGTTTTCTGCCTGACAGGGCAAGACCCCTAGACAAATCCCTGGCTGGGTCTATGGTAGTTGGCAGCCATTCAAAACTGGTTCTCTGCCAGCAGTATTACTAGATAGCCAGACAGATCAATTCACTTTTACATTCCCGCCATTATTTATAGCACACTGTATATCTGCTCTTGCTTATGAACTAATGATTAGCAAATACAGTACACATAAAACATAAGCATTTGTTCTGTGCAAAGCTTTCTGTTGCTGATATTGCAGATAGTTTTACAGGTCACGGAACCTTAAAAAGGATTTAAAGGGCATGTCTTGTGTAACATTTGTTCCTTTGAAAATGATGCTCCCTTCCTATTTTTGTGTAATTGGAGAGGATAGAAAGGTTTACTTGCTGCTTATGTTTCATTGAATTCTTGTATTTCCCCTTTCTACCACAGACTGCTAAGGAAAACACGTAGGAAGAGAGGCTTATACAGTATTATTTGTTATTTAAGAACTGTAATTCTATGTAGCATTTAGGCTTTTCTTTTCAAAAAGATCTATCGGTAAAAACAAACAAAACAAAAACAAAACAAGAAAAAACATGAAAACCAACAACCTTGCTTGATGTCAGGGCAACTGCAATTTTGTAAACAGTAAAGAAGGGTAGATGATTTGAAAACTTGGGAGAAAATACCACACCTTTACTAGGCCCTTGTGGCTGTTAAAATACTAGCTATAGTATTAAATTGCTTCAGTTACTTATGGTTTTGAGCTAGAATAGGAAAGGTCAGCTCAAATCTAAGGCCCTGGCTTCAAAGCAATACAGCTCTACTGAATTTTTAAAATCTAAATACAATCCAAACTTAATGGCCAAATTAATCCCTAGCATAAACAGAGGCCTGTGCAATTTGAACATTTTTAGCTGATCGCTGCTACTGATCTTGCCAAAAGCTCCTGTCAGGTAGCAAGGCTTATGCTTATTACAGTGAACATTATTTTTCTGAAGAGTTCACAAAAAGGGGGCAAACACACTTTCACTTCTCTGAAATGAAGTTCAAGACTACTGCAGTAAGTGAATTTTCAGAAGTTTCGAACCTGCTCACACTGGACTGTCTGAATTAATTCAGGGTGTGCTGCTGGTGGAGAAATGCTATGTCATAAGAAAACCTGGTAATTTGGTTTCCTAAACTGCTAGTTAACCCATACTTTGGTCTGGGTTGAGGTTTAAGGGAACATGATGTCAATATGTGCTTAAGAAGTTGTCCCCTTTCCATTTGGCAACACGTGCACCAGAAAACTTTCTGCATAGCCTCAATTCCCTCATTGGGAACAGAGCATTTACAGGTGCCCACAATGAGGTACCCTAGGAGTGCAGTGCTATGACAGGTGCTTTCTAGGACAGCGAGAATGCAAAAATTAACATAGCAATTGTAACCAGCATAACTAAACCAAAGTGATATGCATCCAGTGAAACCTGGCCCAATGGAACAGTAAAGGTATAATTAGATTTTCTTACCACTTAGCATTAAAAATAAGTGAAGGGGAAGAATAGAAGTGCTGAACAACATAAGATCCCTAAAGGGCACATGCTCTGATAAAACCCTTCTGCTCATAAAAATGTGACTAAAGCTGATTTATGAATGTTTTGCTCCTTATGTGATCAACTCCACACTCAATGTGTACAAAAGCCCACAATACCTTTTAAGACTAACTTATGCTGGCTTTGTATTACATGATACATCTATCCAAGATGTGATCAATGCAGAGTCAGGAGTGCTGGCTTGGCAAAAATCTTCCCAAGTCAGAATTTTCAGAGAAATTTTCAGAATTTTCATGTCTAGTGACTGGTATATAGAAGTGAATAATCCAGAATGATAGCCTTTCTGCACCTCTCTGAAAGCTCAGCTGTCTTCCTCTTTTTTTGTTATTTGGAGAATAAGGTTGGAATGGTGAACTCCCTAGTTCAGTGTTACCAATAAGGAAAGAGGAATTTGCAAGAGAAACTGTGCGCTGGGAGAAATTAGATTTACTATGTTTCACCTTAAAAAATACCAATGAAAGCAGAAAGAGATTAAAAATTTGAATCATCAGAGTGGGGCATTTCTGTATTATCAGGAAAATTATAGTCCAGAATGTGCTTATTTTCTTAAATAGATTGCAATAATTCTTTGATATCTACTGGTTCTATCACTTCTTTCTTTTTCTTCTGGATTTCTTACCTAAATTCAATTACTGATGTAAAACTCTGTCTGTATAGAGTTTCTCAAATCAAAATTCTGTATTGCACTTCTATAGTAGAAGTCTCTCCTTGGCCAAGAATATCACTGAGGCAAGATTTATCAAAAATTCATTTTTCATTGTGGTTTTCAAAACATTGCATTTTGAAGGGTTTTTTATAAACCATCTTTTATAAAGCAATATAAAATATGCTGTATTTCCTTTGCTTGTTTCAACATAAATCAACCCCCAAAAAAGTTTCTTCAGCTCTTTACATTGTCTGGCCTTGTTCATTTGTAAGCCTGCAAGTTTAATAAATACTACTTTCCCTGTGTAGGAAGAATATTCCCTTTTACATGGAGGGAACAAAGCAAAGGAAAACAAAACCTACATTTTAAAAGCAACGCTACATCTCAAAAATGAATATATTATATGTTGATGGGCAAAGTGTCCTGTAAAGCAGCCAGTAAGTGCTTTGGAAGACACTGAGAATATTTCTGGGGTTTATATTGAAAAATAAATCAGGATTTTTCTATTAACTGTAAAACCATGTGGAACTTCCTTAACATTGTACACTTTTGTGAAGGTCTTGAATGTGGTGAGGTCTGTCCATGTATGTTTTCCAGTATGTCTTTCTTTCTCTCAACTTTAACTTTCTAGTGCCTACTCAAAGCCAGTAGTTTAGTCAATCAGAGCTGTAATGAGGAGAGAAATGAAGGCACAGTAGCTTCGAGTTCACTTATTCTCAGGAGAACAATATTGTTTTCCAGAGGGAAAAATGGAGTACTGCTGATCCCTTGGAGCTCTTGCTACTCAGATCTGGGGAGTGAAGTCAGGAAAAAGCCACTTATTTGATTCAAGATAAGACCTCTTCTCAGTTACTTGCTGTATCATTAGCCTTTTCCTTCATCCTTCATCTCTCAGACTTTACTCTCTTTATGGATGAAAATTAAATGCCATCTTACTCACACGTGTTTTTTCCTGAAGCGAATCATTAGTTTAGCTTTTTTTTTTTCATAAAATTCATGATTGATGTCTGTGGCCTCAATTATAATGAGCTAAAATAATTTTATGTACAACCAAAAATTTTTAATCTTGCTGAGTATCCTATTGCTAAGTTTAGTCAAAGGCCACTGATAACAAAGGACAAAGTAGTCTGCTCAGCAAAAGCCAAGATGACTGTTGGCTGACTTATTCAAGAACAAACACTCAGAACTCATTCTTCAGACAAGACCTAACTCCATTAGGCTGTCATAGCACCTGCCTAACTCTCAGTCATGTTAATGAAGTTATCCATATGCTTATAGACAGGCACACGCTTAAGTAAACTGCTAAATCAGGGAGAGCAAGTCTCAACAGCCTTTGGCTCATTGAGGTTCTGGAGGGTCATGTTTGCATAAAAGCAGTTCTGAGAAGAACTTTCTTCCTTAGCCACACGACTTTTTGTTTATTTGTGCATGTCAAAATTCCAGCTCAAATGTATTTTTTTTCTCTCCAAAAATCACAGACAAACCAAGAAACAGAGCTGGTTTGAGCATCAGTTTGGCTCCAACAGTTCCTTTAGATTTTAAAAACTATATGATAGTAATGCAAAATTAAAGATGAGTCCAAAATCACTTTATGAATCCTGGCTGAGGTGCGTGTTTTCTGCTGAAATCCAGCATTATATTAATTTTATTTGATTGTGCTTACTGCAAGTATTTCCTACAACTCTACTCAGAAACTTCTGGTTTTCTTCTTTTGGAGAACTAGTCCAGGACACCTAATCTGTATATTAATTAGTCATAATAAGGCAGCTCCCAGAATCTCCAACTGAGATGCAAAGCTCACTGTGTGCCTCAACCATGTTGTAGGTGGGTCAACTTCGAAACCCTCACATACTTTTAGAAATAAAACATGCATATCTCTTTTATGTACATGGATAGCTTTGGAAATCTGTCCCCTAAAGCATTCAATCACCTGACAAGTCTGCGCTGCCTTTCTGACAATAAGTATCAATAGTGAAGTCAGGAAGTGGATTCAGCCTGTAAATGGCGTACAGATACCAGAACGTAGCACTGAGATGGAGCTGTTTGCTTCCACAGAGGTGTTCAAACAGTAATTAAACACTGAAGCAACGAATCTGAGCTAGTGAAAAAGTGCAAAAGCTTGTTCTTGGAATATCATACTAACATATTTTGGTGTTATGTGAAAACATATTATAGCATAAGATAAAAATATATTTAAAAACTCACTAAAATACATTAGGTGGAAAAGCATTAACATAACGTAAAAACATTTCATTAAAAAAATATTTTTCTCCTAAATATAAATACATTTTGTTGCTTCATTCTCTGGCTTTCCCAGACAGTCACACTGGGCCTCTGTGTTAGTAATCTAAGCAAGGCAGTGATTGGGGCAAATTAAGATGACATTTCCAAAGTAGTTTTATTTCTTGAGTCTCTCCTTCTGATTGTCTGTGTTCCTGTTTTGAAGTCTGTTGGGGTGAGCTGCAGTTTTTCCACAGATTTCAATTTTGAATTACGAATCAGCCCTCAAATAGCGTTTGAAATAACTAACTCAAAGAGCTTTTGCAGGATGACACACAGACATATGGCAGTTTCCTGCAAGGGATTGCAGCAGTTTGTGTCCATCTCTTCCTTTTTTCCATGAGTCATGACATGGAGATACTAACAAATGACTGAAAATACCTACAGTAACACTTGTACCACCACAAAGCTGCTACAGCCCCTTTGCCAGCATAATAGTCTTCACTATTCACTAGCACAAGAAATCACAAAAAAGCATCTGTAAGCCACACTACAAAACCTGTACCTTACATAGGTGTTTTCTGTCGAGCTCAGGGCACAGATTTTATGAATATTTACTCCCCCAAATTTGGGGTGTATAAATTGTTGCTGCAGTATGTGGTGACTTTAAATGGACAATGTGCAGTAGTAATGCAGGATATACCACCAGGGAGACAATACAGTGGGGAATTATCCCATAGACTCCTCTCCAACAATGCCCCTCCCCATGTGTTCTTGATGCTTGGTCTGAACCTGACTTTGCACAATAACTTACTTCCAAGAAACAGACATTTAAGGGGATGCAAGCTACCTGTAACATGAATTTTTGCAGTGGATACACAGTACTTTTTGCTCACACTGGCATGCTCAGAAAAGGGCATAAAGATTCTTGTCAGGCTGAAAAAAAAAAATGCAAAAAATATCAGCATCAGAGAACTCAGAAGGTGCTCTGGCATGCATTCTTCACTTCTGCTGTGAATCTCAAGATTAAAAAAAAAATGACCAGGCAATGAAGCAATGACTGCTTTAATCAATGTGTTTACTTATAATCTTCAAATAAAATAAAATAATTTTATTTAAAGGAAAAAGAAAGAGGATGCATGATGCTTATTACTTTTACCTTCCTCCGAGGTCCAATAGTTATTGTGCCTGCAACTTATATACTGTAAAGTATAGAATCATAGAGTATTCTGATTTGGAAGGGATCTATATGATATAAAATTTTGGGACGTTCTGATCCAATGACACTCCTGCTTGTCCCAAAGTAAATGAAACTTTGCTGTTATTGAGAGATTTTACATAGTGCAAACCCAGGGGAAATCAGACTTACCATTCCTGTGATGGCCTAGAACTAGGTCCCTGAAAACTGCTGGATCATGACACAGAATCATAGAATGATAAAATTCCTAAGGCTGGAAAAGACCTCTAAGACGAGCAAGTTCTATTGTCAACCTAGCACCATCACCATGTTCACCACTAAACCATGTCCTCAAGTGCCACTTCAGCACACTTCCACCTCTCCTTCTTTTGTTGGCCTTTGTTTCTTTCACTAGAAGCCAAAGTGAATTGACTTTGATATCCCTCTCCATGGTATTCACTTCATTAGACAGATGATGGCTTTTGTTTTCAGATGAGCCACATGTTACAAAGAATCTTATGTTCATCTGCCTAATAGGAAATGTATCTGAAAGAAATCCCTTAAATTAGACTTAGATTAAAACTAAATAGAGCTGAAGTAAAACAAAATGCAGAGAAGCACACATATTTCCTCATCACAAGCACAAAAATTTGCCACAATTTCTGAGGTGTACATCAGTGCTCTTCTCCTTTTTAAACCAGGGATTCTAATAACTTTTAGTGAAACATGGTCATGGAGAAACCACATTCTACCATATTCTGGTTTAAGTTGTGCTTCCCCAACACAAAATGTGGGCTTGCCCACAAATGTATTTGAACAAGAGCCAGTCATTTCAGGTGTATGACTTTTCTGTGCACCCTGTAGAAGTAAATTCCTTCTGTATCTCTATATTCTGCCCTCCCACTTCCAGGGTCATTTTTTTCCCTCTTCTTTCTGATTGCTGAATTACATTTCTTTTTACTGTCTGCAATGGTAAAAGATTATTTACTGGGCTTTTTTAAACCCTTTTCTTTCTTCCTCCCTTTCTGAGGGAGGCATTAACCTAGACAGACATGAGGACATTGTAATTTTTCCATCTACCACTCGGTAAAAAATTTATCTTATGGATAAGAAGTATTTCATATGCCAAAATATTTGCAATTTCAGCTCTAAGTTTTAGTCCAGTTCCTACCAGTACTTGCCAAAAGTCAATTACCAGCATTTGCTGTGTGGCTTGTAAAAAAAGGGCGAATCTTGTAATACACATCATACAGTCAGAATTAGTTGTTTTTATCTTGTGTAGTCCCTTAAGAGAGACAGCTAACTGACCGGTTCCTGAAGTTGAAAATGTCTATTTTTTATTTAGGAATTAAATATACAAAATAAAAAGCACAAAATGAGGAAAAAAAAACTTTTTGTAGATTTTTTAAAACAGTAAATCCACACTTACAGGAGAAGAAGACAAAGATATTAAGAAAAAAAAAAAAGCCCAGACAACAATAATCAATTAAACATTATAACATAAAAAAAAAGGAGAAAAAAATTTATCCAATTTAAATGGTGAGGTAAAGTACTCTTTTATGTTCCATTTCACGTCCTGCAGGAACAATAACATTCTTTTGAGAATCAAAACTGAAATCTAGACATTTTTAGCTCACAGAAAAATATGTGTTTTGATTGAGCACTTATATGAGATTAGAATTCTTAAATATCAGTCCAATTATCCACATAAAAAAATAATCTTACAAAGACTTTTGAAAAGTTACATGTGAATAACAGTTACAGAACAAATTGTAAACCAGATTCTAGTAATTGTAGCTAGTGCAATCAGGCCCTCAGCCATTATCAGAATTTCAGTCAGAAGAAGGTAAATCCTGTGCAGTGTAGGGGAATGGATATATTAGTAGCTAGATATTTTTGTGCCCTTTATTGTCTAATTATCTCCAAAACAATAGAAAACGTATCATGTCAAAATTGGGAAAATGAGAGGTGAGACAGGGAAGAAATAATATTATTAACCAACAGGAAACTGAGCATCAGGTAGACTAGGGGTTTGGTTATTAGTGAAACTGTAGGAATAACATGAAATACATCTCTGAGGCATAACAATAGCAGAGTTATGTTCTTTGTGTTTGCTCATTACGATGATTACGTACTCATTACTGACCACTGTTTGCTATGGGTTTTGATCATTTCAGTGCTGGATGTTTCCCTGGCTTCAAGGAGATGTGGGTGGAAAAGGAGTCAGCTCTAAACTCCACTCACTCCTACTCTTTCTTTATTTACTTGCTGCTAAAAGAGCAAGTCTTTTACCTTTCCCTTCTTTTCATAATCAGAGTCATCATTTACTATTAATTGATTTATAAGCATTAAGAAGGGGAGTAGGTAACTGACTCAAAAAAACAGACACAATTCACTCAAAGTCCCTAACTCCATAGTCTCTCCTTCCTTTGTGTTGCCATCAAAGAAGAATAAAATAAAAATCCATCATTTTTTTTCCAGGCTCACCATCGTGAGTCTGAGTTTCTGTACCCAAGGATTTTGCATTATATGTTTGCACTATCCACTTTACAAGCAGTTTTTTTAGTAGCTGGTAGGACCTCCAATGGCAGACTATCCCCTACTCTTGCTGAAGGATGACAACGGTGATTTATTAGGTCTTTCCTTTTTGTAACTACCATGATACTGTAATGAGCAAGTATTCACTTCACACTTCTCTTCCTGATAATCTACTGGTATAGATCTGTGGTTTCCTTTTAATGTCTGGTTCATTAGATGGTATAAATGTGTGTAGCATTTTTAGCTGTGGTTGAGAAAAGCAGGGAACGTTGAGGTTAAGGTTTATTATGACTGTCATGTTCAGGAATGGAGTGCTATATACTATTCCTGCTCTGAGTGTCTGCACATAACTCCAGTTGACACTGGAGTTATGCATTTGTCTGAAAGCTGCTTATCACTTTGTGAGTACTTTCTGTTTCTAGAGTTGATCAGAACAGAATAGATCTGAGTACCAATTATTTTAAACTTTCCTTGAAACTTTCTATGCCCCTTGGTTAAAGACATGATAGCATAGCATCCTTTACTATATTTTACATAGCAACAGGTAATAGTTCTGTCCCCAAAACCACAAACAGAAAAACATTTAGAATATTCAAGAGTGTCATTTATTATGTAGAGGGCACTATACAGTTGCCCTCCCCTGACACTTGAAATATAAGTGCTTCATAAGGGAATAAACCCCTGAAAGCTTGGTTGCAATTTACTTCTTTACTTCCTGCACACAGTAACAATGATAATTGAATTGAAAAGCATTTTAAAATTCATAAATATATAAGTAGCCATTATCTAGTGGAAAACATATGTCTGACTATAGGACCTGATCCACTACTCAGTTGCTCCAATTTTAAACTAATGTAACTTGACGGTAATCAATGAGGGGGCTGTTGTGCAACTGAAGTAGCATAAGGCAAATAACATTTTTAGTACATGTGAGGTTCGTTTTGCTTAAAAAGAAGGCTAGCATTTTCATTGTGTGTTTATTTTGGGAACCTTAAACCAAATGCCCAGAAAAACAGGCACTCAGAATAACTGGGTACTTTTAAAACCTCCTTCTATTATGACTGACAAAAAGCTGGGAGTATTTAGCAACATACTTTTGTTACAGGGGGAAAAACATGCTGGGGTTTTTCCTTTTTGGGGGGTAGAAATTTGTTTTTAAAGTAACCAATGTAGCTGCTCAGTAATCTAATAAGAAAGTGATTTCAGCTGGAATTTGTTTTGATGGTTAAGACAAAACTTCATAGGTTGGTTAATGGAAAGTGAACAGGATGAGCTTTATGTCTTCATAAATGCAAACAGTTTAAGATCAGAAGGAGACCATTAGAGTCTTCAGCCTGAGCTATTTTCTCTTCAATTTAACTCAAATTATCTCTGCACTGAGCAGACTTCAGTTTGGCTGAAGGATTTTTTTTTTTTTAAAGGCATCCCACCTCAATTTTTCTAAAAGTCATTGACTCCTGAAGTGTTAATCATTACACTGTGTATTAGTAAAAGCATGTGTGGAAAGCAGAATCAGTAATTCGCAATGCTAAGTTTATATAAAACCAACAATCCTCCCCTGCTGCTCCCCCCCAACTCCTATGCAAACCTAGCACCATAACCTAAGGGATGAACATAAGAGAACACAAGGCTCTGGTGTTATTTGCACCCTTCTGATAGTTAAGCTTTTTGTGGAGGGTCTGCTGTGGAATTTCAAAGACAATAAGCAAACTTGCACCAGACAAATAAAGTTGCATTCCTTTACATTTTAGATGTGAGACATAAAACAGATGCAGTGCTGTTCAATCCTTTATCAAGGTGACACAACCCCAGAAAGCTTTGATGCTGTCTATTGCAAATCTCATGAGAATTTGAGTAGGAAAAAAAATCTGATGAGTTTGTTTGACTCGCCTTTCTAAGTACATATATTAAGAAAAGGTTTCTGTACAATTCTCTTCCCCTCTCTTTATTGTGTGGTTTGCTTTGTTTGCTTGAATTTAAAACTGCCATTACGTGAAAGTGTTGCAAGTATAAATAATTTAGAAGATAACTCTGTGGGGATACTAATAATAAGTCCCTGCTTTTTCTAATAGCTACTCATTATGGTTCTGAGAACTGGCATTCAAGTTACACAACATCACTGTGTCACAGATATTGTGGATGTTGACAATAAAATAATTTTGACATCTTTTTAATTAAGTGTATTTTCCTTCTTTAAAATGCCCCTTTTGTTTGCAACTGATTTAAATTCTCTAAAAATACCCACAGGCTTCTTGAGTACCGAGATTGATGGACAGGCAGATACATCCATCTGGTTTTATCTATCTTAAGTGTGCGGGTGTAATACTTTTCCCCAATAAGAAGCCACAACGATACAATTATCTATCAATGAACATTTACTTCTAAGGGAAATCTAATCAGTTAATAGAAGTTAAGAAAGACAAATGTACAAAGGTAATAAGTGATTCAAACTCAAACAGTCCTATTCTGTTCACTCTCATTTAAAGAAAAGAAAAAGGTTTTAATAGGACTTCTCTTATTTTTACCGCATCATTTTATAAATTGCTTTGCCAACCCTTCACAGCAAAATAGCAATTTAAAGTAGGCTAACATCGAGCTCAGGTTTTCTGCACTTGGTGGTAATGATAGTGCAGATGCCCTTTCAGACTTAAGTCCAACTGTTGAGTCTTTTTCCTTATTTTTACACTTTTTATATGGTCCCCAGTAAATGAATAGGTGACATCAGTCTGAATAACTGTTGCTTAGAGAAATCAAGCTCTTTATCATGCTAACCTCATCCTGAGATCATCTGAAAAGTCATAGGGCAGGCAAGCACTGTTTAAAGCAGTCATAATCTGTTGCCTATTTCATGCTCCGCACACAACAAACAGAGAGGATTAAACAACTGATGGTATGTAGAGGCCATCCTCTCACAGAGATGCATGTTGTTTCAGGACTTGGTTCTTTGGACTATATAATGGAGAAAGATATTAATTATAGATAATCATAAACTCTTCAAAGCTACATTTTGGGTTTGTGGTTTGTTTGGGGGATTTTTTAACAAATATTGTAGACGTTTGTCAGAACCACATTGACTTCTTCTGTTCCAAAGGGTAGCTGTGTAGAATATTCTTGGGAAAAATTATTTAGATGTTAAAGGATACACAGTCTATTCAAACAAAACAGAACTCAAGAACTGAGAGGAAAGTATCACTTTAAAATACTGTGGAAAGCTTCATACTAATGACTATTAGAGTTAAAATCACTGATGAGATGGAACAAGCCACAGCTGCAGCTACTGCAGATTACTTGGCTAACAAACTTACAGTAAACAGAGTATTGTCTAAATGAAGTTCATGTTTAGTATTATTATATATATATACGGGTTTATAACCTGGCAAACAAAATTGACAGTGAACCCAGAGCAACATTAATCCATCAGACATTCTTAAATATGAGTTTTATTTCTTGATACTCCTCACACATTCATTCCCACTGTCCCAAACCCACATGTAGTTCCTAGTGTTCCTAGAGTTCTTTTTCTCACACCTCCACTGTCCACCCCTTTTCCTATGTCCACTTCAACAAAATATTTCTTTTGCTTCTGCCTTCATCTCTTCCCACCTTGACAATTGTAGTCCCCTTCTCCCAGGACTCCAAGTCACAGTTCTTCTTCCCGCCTTAATGTATCAAATGCTGGTGCTTCACATACATATAAAAAAATCACCTCCTAGTTTAGGCACTTCAGCAATCTTCCTCCCTCCTTTTCTGTATCAATTTCAAAATTGCCTTCTTTAAAAAAATGTTGAAACATACTTCAACATAGATTTCTCTTTTTTTTCCCCCATTGTCCTTTTTTCTCACTTTTTCTAGTGCTGTCCTCCCCTCAGTTAAACAACCTCAGTTGAAAAATACTTCCTCTCTACCATAGCTCCCATCTAAAGAGCCTTTCTGTATCTAAAGAGCCTTTCTGTATCATTGGCTAGCCATATATTTTCTCCTTTGCCTGTACATACCTCTTAATTTCTCTCCATGGAAACTGGTTTGGGACAGCATTCATGAGGAAGATTAATACTCTATGGCATGCTTAAGCAGTTATTATAGGTCTGTGCTATATCAGAAAAAAACAGACCATGATCTTGGTAGCACTTGGAATAAATTTGGCAGAAGGATTAAATATGGAGTTTGGGTCTGGATGCAAAACATGCCCAAAAAGATTTTCTCTTTTTAATTTTCATCTGGTTTTTTTACTACATTTGAAAACAAAGTATAGGCACCCATCTTAGCTGCACATCTTTGCATTAGATTTGTCCTAGCAATCAGGTACATGGAACTGTGAAATTTGTGGAATTTCATATTATGATGTTTTCATATATGTTCTTTTATAGACCCTGGTTTCTTGAACTAAAGGAATACAGGTCCTCTAGTAGGGTTTTTTTGGTTTTGTTTTTTGTTGTTTTTGGGGGGTTTTGTTTGTTTGTTTGTTTGTTTGTTTGTTTGTTTTTACTGGGAACACATGTCAGGCATCAAAAATTAGGCAGCTAACTGGACCACTCATCTCATCAAAACTGATTAAGGGACATACATAAAATACAGCTGGATTTTTCAACTCAGGCTTCTGTCAAAACCCTTTTAGAGTGCTAATTTTTTATTTTCCTATTGACCACTATATTTGTTTTTATTTATTTCACTGACTGATAGAGCTAATGCACTTCCTGAAACATCTCCGAGAACTCAGGTGAGACACCAGAGACTATGCTGTCTTAGGCTAGAATTTACTAGGATTAAAATGGATGTGGCATTACTAGGGTCTGCTAAACTTCATGTGATTCATAAAGATATAAAGAATAGCTTTTTTCATTACAATGATGCTAAAAATTTTGTGGATGATCCTGTAGTCACACTGGAAAGACTGATTATAACAACTGGGGAAGAATTAAGGAAAGGAAATGGAAACTTAATTCTCCTTTACTAGTCAATCTAAATGGGTGTCTGGATTTGTAGTTTGTAAGTTTTCTTCGGTTTGGACAATGAATTCAAATAAAAACATTGGTTTTGTTCCATTTATAGTTAATTCTTATCAAATTAATTTTTAAGTTCTTATGCATGAAAGTACGATGCTGAACTATTTTCTTTGAAGATGCTGCCTGTGAATTTGGTACAATCTTTTCTCTTTTAACTGGCTTTTTGTTTGTTTGTTTTACATAATATTTCTATTGACCTTAAATTTTGTGCTTCTTTCTATGTTAGGTTAAGGATGCTATAAAACGTGGCTTGAGCTTCTTAAGAAAATTTTATTATAATATTGGCTTATGAACTAATTAAGACACAATAAAAGACCTGTGTAGCCTATTTTATAAAATATTTCCTCATTAATATATGTATCTGTTAAATATGTATCACATTTGAGTTGCATGCGAGCGTCAAGAGCAAAACCTGCAATCTTTAGTTTAAGTTAATCTTTAGCTTTTGCAATCTCTGAATTTTCCAGCATCATCTAGTTGCTATCTAGTCCGAGGAAGCTTAAAAACTTTTAGTCTACACACACTTTTTTCCACTGGTGAGCATGCAAAAATCTGCTTAGAATGGGATATATCTGAGAAACCTGGAACTGTAATCCTAGCAGTACCATAAAGTCCATGGTTATTTTATTATATAAAGGACCTTCAGGACAGAATAGGAACACAAATACGTATACAATGACAAATAGGCAGTAACCTGCTCCACAGCGACACAACTTTCAACACAAAATCAGCCTTGCCTCATGGGCCAAACTTCCCCAAGGGCCAAACTCAGCCAAAGTTTTTGTACATCAGCCATACCAAGCTTTACACAAAAGAGTCAAACAGGGTAGAGGGAGTGATATCCTCAATGACTCAATGGCTAGAAAATTCACTTGTTAAATAGAATATATGTTTGCAGGTCTTCTCTTCCTCTTGTTTTAAATCAATGTCTTAACTGTTCCAATTGAGTTGAGTTTCTCAATCAATGGGCTACTGAACATAATGTTTCATCTTTACTCTTCTTCACTATCATGCCTTTCTTGTTCCCCTGATTTCCAGTTCTTTTGTGTATGTAACAACTAGTCACTAGAACAAAATTAATTAAGAACATGGGCTTGACTGTACAGTCTCTTGGTTAAGGCTCCAACTTCAGATGTGTGAAAGTTAAGTGCTGGTTAATTATGGCTGTAAAATTGCTTAATTTGGGTGGAACATCTTCAGAACATGAACTGAAAGGGCTTTGTTTACTGTACTGACTCTGTGGGTGATTCAAATACTCTTTTAGAATGTGATGGATCCATGCTCATGTCTGTGTTCCAAATTAAGCAGGATAGGGAGGTAAAACTTGATCTCCTTCTTCCCAGATAAACAGTCAAATAATAATGGTGTTGGCTAAAAAGGAGAGATATTTATCTCTGTTATTATAAGGGCAAAAAGGCCTGTCCTAAGATGTCTGTCTTAGGAAGATGTCTGTCATAGGAATCCTGATGGGACATAAGTGTCTAACTCAGAGACTGAGCATGGTTACTGCAGAAAGTAACTGACTGTTAGGAAACACAAATGTACAGCAGCAAAAATGATGGCGGGATGGGATATTAAAAAATAGAAATCTACATTCCTAAAGAATTTAGGCATTTTCAGTGTTAAGTGAAGGCTTTTTTCTTTTTTCTTTTTTTTTTTTTTAACCAAAAAAAATGTAGTTAGGTATCTAAGTCCACCTTCTGGTGATTCCTGGAATATCTAACCATAGACAGAAAATTCCTTGAAAGCAGATCACCTACAATTTAGGAATTAATGCCAACACCCATTTGCTAGTATTGCCTTCTAACTCAGAAATTCACTGAACATTGGGATTAGCTTTACAGAGCCTTTGAGGTTTTTGATAATAGAACTTGATAATTTTGAAAATTTGCCTTATACATTTGAGTGCTTTACTTGACCAGGATGAAGTGATAAACATTGTTGGATACAGCCTTGCCATTACCAGTTTTGTGGACTCAAATTCAGGTTTATACACATTCTTAGAAGCCTTTACCCCTACGCAGTGTAGGAACAATTAGTGAAATTCTGAAAATTAAGCCTCAGCATCCTATCAGTCAAAACAGTCAGAGCTAATATTGAAGTCCATCAGCAACCAGTTATTAAAATTATGTAAGATCACAGTTTCCAAACTGCTCTCATAAAGACAGAAAGGTAAATATTAGATAGGTTATATAGATTGGGTTTAATTTCATGACAAATATCTCAATTGTATGCAAAATATAAGATAGTGGAACACAGTGCAGAACTAGCCAGGTTTGACTGAAGAAATACATTTCAAGTTTCTTTCTGTGGTAGGATTTAATTTTCAAGTGAGCTATTTAAGTGGCAATGACTGCATTAAAAAAAAAACATCTCCAGCTCCCCATCCTTTAATAGAAAAAAGAAAAATACATTAGAAGTGCTCTCTTTAGCTGGGAAAGCCAACAACTGAAACATGGGACACTTGAGCACAGGCTTCTCCAATGCTCTGCTCTGCCCATAAGCTAGCTTGAGTACAGAAATCAGGAGAACCCAGCCTTTCAAATGTTTTAGAAAGAGCAAACCTTCAAGGTTTCAGTCCTTGCTTGTTCAGAAGACAGAAGCTTGTTCAAAAGAACAGAGAGACAAGGAATGGTGCAACATTCACATATATGTCCATCAGGACCCTTGCAGAGGACCAGCAAGATTTATCACTGACTTGCTGTACTCTGCAACTATCTCTGGGGAGCCAACAAGGTAGGCTAGGGAGCGAGACTGAGCCCTGGAGAGATGAAAGTCAGAATATATGAGAGCCTGGAATATGGAGGGATAGGCTAAGGAAACAGCTCCACAGAGATTTTTCAGTTTTTCCATCCCAAACCATTTGGCTTACAACTAAGACACAAGCATTCATAAAACATGCTCGTATGTAATAAACTTTTAAAAATGTTTTTAGAACATTTCCCCCTGATTCATGTGGAATACAGAGAACACAAGATGGGATGAGAGACAGCAAAATTTTCACCAGTATGGCAGTGTATATTTACCTCTTCATTCTAGCATACTTAATATACTGGTCCCACACTTGTTCTGCGACCAGCTCATCACTGTAAAGCATGTATTCCATAACATGGCAGGCTGCAGTCTCATGGTGTGTATGGTGTTGACACATCTTTAACTACTAAGACATTAGAACCTCTGGTTTGATGAAGTCTTGCCAATATGATTGTAAAAATTAAAGGGAAAACATTTAACATCTGCATCTACAGGAAGAAAGATTTACATAAGCAGAATCTCCAGTACCCAGACAGTGTAAAGAGCAAAACACAAAGGATATCAGCATGTAGGTATGACTTACTGAGAGGTTGTTAGGTGTATCCGGATAAGAGCTATAACTTGGGAAAGGGGAAGATGTATTTATACATAGTGTATTATTTATGCCCATTACTTCTAATTGACTAACTAGTTCTCTTTCCTCTCACGTATACTTTAGTACCCACCAACCAAAGAAAGATGTCTACTGCTAAATATCTGCCAATTATTATGGACTTTTGCTTAATATTCTATTGTTCCACTGACAGCACAGTTTTTAATATATCATTTTATACTATCCTGTACATCATCATTTTCCTGCCTCCCTTAGGGCTCTGGCTGTAATAGTTCTTATTTATTTGCACAAGCTAACATATATGCAAAAGATCTTATAGTCATGATGTCGCCCCCACCACCCTCACCTCTTCCCATCTTTGTTTTTGTAACCCTTTTTCATCTGTTTTTAAAGTTACAGTATAAAGAAATGTGAACACAGCATGTGTGTGGACACAAACCAGGGTCAAACACAGCTTCTCTCCTCTTCAGCAGCGTTATACTGCAGCCTTTTACTGTGCCCTGTAGGTTTGGGTTTTTAGCTAATAAACTGGAAAACAGATCATAAGGGAAATAAAGGAAAACCCTCTTGCTATACCAGTGGGTGAGGCAGGACTTTAACAGCCTGTGTAGTAACAAATCACCTCACAGAATCTGCTCAGCACCTTCTAAGAGAAAGAATGGAGCACTGACTCTGGGCTGGCAGTGCTGCACTCTGGTTAGCTGCATCAAACGCTATGTCTTACTGAGTTCTTGTCCACCAAATGCTTTTTTTGAGGAGAATCTGAGGCAGTATAAGCTGGAGGTGCTTGCAAGCACATCACTATGTCTGAAACAGAACAGACATCTTTAGGATCCTAGTTTTCAACCTTTCAGTAGTGTGTTTCGATAAATATATTTTGGCTGTGTTTTTTTGTTTTTTTAAAGTGGGCTCTTTGGATCCAATTTCCTGACATTCCCTGGTTGACAGGTAGAAAAATACACTTTTTTTTCCTTCAGATTTTAATAACAATGAAAAAGTGTACACACTTCATGGTCGAGACAGGACAGTGGGTACAAAAAATAGTTATCTTAAGGCAAAATTTACTGTTAGGGAAAATGGAACATTCCTTCTGAACTCACAAACTGGTAGTGCATGTGCAGGTTGGTTGTAGATGGTTGCTACAATAAGGCTTCTTTCATACAGGTGTGTTTATGCCCCAGGCTTGCTGGCCACAGTCCATTCCATTTACAGAAGCTGAATTAAACAATAACTACCGCATTGCAAAAAGAAGAAGGAAAAAAAAGGTGAGCGTCAAAGGAGATGCCTGAGAGCTTTGTTAGGGCCAAGAAAAACCCTGTTGCAGTTGTCAGAGCTTGTTGATGTTGCAGAGAATGGCACTTTTTTTTTTTCTGCTGGATTTTGTGGTTCTGCCTTAGGAAAGAAAGTAAAATAGAACGGAAGAACAAAGTCCTACTCTATAAATCAGCAGCTGCTCCTTGCCAGATCAAAGGAGTGACATTTTTGCTCCTGGACTACTTGTCCACTTTAGGTGCTTGACAGACAGCTAACAGCTGGCCTGTTACATAGTATAGGAGAGTTGGGCTACATCTTCTTCAGAGTAGATGACAAGCTAATCAGATACCCATAGCACAGGACATGTGAGTGCACCTTGATCTCTTCAAACATACCCACTACATAATTGCTAAACACCTTTATGCATTTTTGGCAAGTTGCTACTTAGGTAGTTTCCACTGAAATGTAAAAGGGAGAATTAGTGCCTTAATCTTATTTGATCAGGGAAGTTAAACAGATGTTAAATTTGTTGACAACTCTCCTTATCGGTCAATTTAGAATTGATTAAAAAAAATATGTTAAATATTGATACGTAAAATAGATGTAAAGTACTTGAATGTGATATTATTCGAAAACTACACTTCGTTTGTGTTTTTTTTAAAGTTACCTAAAATGAGGTTCCTCATCTCCTGATTGCGTTCCCAAGACTGTTGGAGCCTAATTAGTTTTGAAAATCTTTTCCTAGGAGTTTAAGATGACAAATTAACACATCTTTAAATGCATGAGTTACTTAAGATTTTAGAGGAGATTTGTTTTCTACCTTTAACATGAGTTTCTAAATGTTAGCAAATCAAAGTGCATGCCAAATTAGCTAAAATTGTATTTAACATCTCCACAAGACGAATGTATACAAACATGGAATTTTAAAGTCAGTAGTAAAAATTTCAAAGTGATTCAGTTTCTAGTTGATTCCCATCTGCAATAAATCAAGCACAGGATGAGGTTAAATGCTACGGCTTGTGTCTATTGACTTAACATTTTATCTGTAAGATATGAATAGCTAAGGAAGTATGTCTGTTTGTCTCCTCCCTTCCTTTCAAGCATCTTTAAAAGATCATTTTTACGGTGCGTGGTAAAAAAACATAAATGAGCAAGCTGATGGCACTGTCAAAAGAAGAACAGCTTCCTCCCGCGTGTGTTCTGTGGTTTCAGGTGGCATGCACCAAAAGGTGCCTGTTTCCCACCAGGAGCCAAGGGGGAATAAGAGATGATACTTTTCCAATTTGGTTGAGGTTTGCTGGGAGCTCGTGGGGAAAACCGTGCCCACCCGCGGCAGTGGCGTGCGTGGAGCGGCGCTGCCCAGGCCCACCGCCCGCCCGGCGCACCGAGCAAGGCGCGCCGGGCCATGGCGCGGCCCGGCTCCGCGGGGGCAGCGGCACCCCCGGCCCGGCAGCGGCGCTCTGGCCCCACCTCATGGCGCCCTGCTGCACAGCGGGAGTCCTCCCCTGGGGCCACCCAGGCTGGACCTCGAGGCCAGCACCGTTCTGCGGTCGGGAGCCATAGCTCTTTCCTGGCCTGCGCTGCTGCTGCCAACCCCATGGAACGGCTGGATGCGGCCTTGGCGCAGTGAGGGCTGCGGGGCTGTGAGGGCTGCGGGGCAGTGAGGGCTGCGGGGCAGTGAGGGCTGCGGGGCAGTGAGAGCTGCGGGGCAGGGAGGGCTGCGGGGCAGTGAGGGCTGCGGGGCAGTGAGAGCTGCGGGGCAGAGAGGGCTGCGGGGCAGTGAGGGCTGCGGGGCAGTGAGGGCTGCGGGGCTGTGAGGGCTGCGGGGCAGTGAGGGCTGCGGGGCAGGGAGGGCTGCGGGGCAGGGAGGGCTGCGGGGCTGTGAGGGCTGCGGGGCAGGGAGAGCTGCGGGACAGGAAGGGCTGCGGGGCTGTGAGGGCTGCGGGCGCGGGCCGGCGGTGCTGCGGGGTGCCGGGTTGGTAGGGAGCCCCAAGTGCGGCTGGGGCCTTTCCTTCCCTGCCGGGAAAGGCCAGGCGCACAAACCCCTGCCCCCGGGCGAAGGCAGGGCGGCTCCCCCGGGTTGTGCTGCGGTGAGGGTGCTCCCGTGACAGCCACCACGGCTTTCCTCGGCAGTGCCAAATCTTTTCTCCCGCTCCCAAGGAGTAATCTGGTGACCGAGAGTTACACGAGTTTAACGAGGTGGATTTTCCTCTGAGGTGAATAGATGTGCGTCTTGCCAATTCTCATGATTTTATCGCAAGGCTCAAGTTATTTCATGTTAATTCGAGGTCCCAGCTCCAGGAGACAATGGTAATGTGAGAATCTTATCAAGTAAGTTTCTAGATCTTGTGGCTGAGAAGAGCGTTTTAAAAATGTGGCGCAATGACTGAAAAACTCGCAGAGTAAACACTGGGAAGAGTGCTGTTCAAATTTCTGATTTTTTTAGGACAGTCTCACAGTTACAGGATGAGCAAAATCATGATTTCCAACAATTGGCAGCTCCAAATGGCAAGACGTATTTTTAGGAAGTCGAACATAAACATGGAAGATGCGGCAGAAGCCTTTGGGATGGTTAGCACCTACCTCAGGCTGCCTCAGGCACCCAGCTAAGTTCTCTGTCATCTTCTGGAGTCTCCACCAAACGTGGATGGTGACTTAGGTCCTTTAAATCACACCTTTTACAGATGTGAGGTGTCTGAATAAGCTTTAGAAAGTCAATGTAAAAAGTCCTTAACCCCCCTTCTGTAACAAGGCTGTCCAAAACTAGGTGAGGCTTTGCCTGGGAATAAACCGGCCTGTCCCTCCCACTTCCTCTCAAAAGCAATTGCATAACTGACTCCATTTCTTAATATTCATGACTTAGGGAAGCCTTATTTAGATGGCTCATTTCCAGGTGACTAAGTCAGCTTTTTTAATTTCCTATAAGGAATGCTGCAAATATGAGTTGGTAACCAGGTGTGGCATGGATTCAGTGAAGCATAAACAAGGGCTTTTTCAACTGTTTTTGTACATACACATACTGCCTAAACGTAATTCTGTCAATTTAGAATGCATAGTGGAGGGAGAAGTTAAATAAACTAAGATAAATAGATTTTACTTGCTCAGATTAAAGTTTAGGTGATAGACAAAGACCACTTGTGAAGGCAGGGGGTGGATATTGATAAAAGTGTTTCTGCAAATTAGTCTTTTCTAATGCATTCTTTCAGACTGCTCTGAGCAGCTCACGACTTTTAAAATTATTTTTTCTGCTTGGCAAAGAAGTAATTTTCTAGGTTACTTAGGAAAACATACTTTGTGACTCGTTCATTGGTTGTTTTCCTTTCAAAATTAGGGCATTCTTGGGCAGCAAGGGATCAGTGTAGCATATGCGCTTGAGCTAAACACTGACATGTGCATAGTCCAAAGGCTGAAATATCATTTAGGCAAGGATTTATTTCCCCGTCCAAGGTGAAAACAGTTGGATTACTTTTTAGAATGCATTCTTAGACTCTTACTCAGCAAAAACATTGAAGCAGGTGCTTAGACCCCATTTATTCTTCAAGCTCAGCTCCCATTTATGGAGGTTTAATAAGAATTGAGCTTCTCATCTACACTTTGCAGGTTTCTGAAAAATCTTGCAAGACTGTTCCCCTGGACACCTAAAAATTTTTAAAAATTAATTTTTTTATTCATATGGCAGCAAACAATTCTAACCCCAAATTAGTGTTGCTATTGCCATTACTTATATTTTTATTGTTTCTGTGACTAAGTCTGTGACAGTGTTCACTCAGTACTTCTGTCCTTTGCAAGTCAAAGAGCAGAAGTGTCTTGGGCTAAAACTGAGTCAAAACTTTCTTTGTCATTAATCCTTCTAAAGAACTGATTATGAATTCATCTCACAAATTTGTTTATTTCTCTGGTTTTCGCATAAAGAATTGAGAACCGATTTATGCAGTGGCTGGTTTGTTAAATAAATTCAATATTTTAGCACCTCATTTTCTGGGATGGATATTTTAAGTGGAAATCCAGATTGAAGACTGACACTGAAGTTTGGCGTTGTACATGGTGGTTCCATGTTGTTCCTCAGTTTCTCATGGAGAGCTGTCTATGTTGCCAGGGCAGGAATGGCTCAGTTTGGCACCAGTTCATCTCAGAGAAGATATTAGACATACAGACAAGTGATGGGAGTTAAATATCACTCTCTGCCTGAGTTCAGATTAGGCCCCCAGTTGGGAACTAGTTATAGTTTCCTGACCGTTCATGTGCTTCATCCTTCTGAAACAAGACCTCTTGTGACCCTACATACTTACAGTGAATTTTCCATGACAGCCATAAAGTAAAGCTGGAGATTTCTGATTCTGATTGCCAATCAGTACAGTTCCTAACAGTTCATTTCAAGAACTGCTCTTAAGCAGATTCAGTTATGGTGTGGTCATGGTGTTTCAAAGTATATGTACACTGTATAAAAAAGACAGTGGAAACACCAACAAAATTATTTTTGAGTGTGCCAGATTTGAAGAAGCAGATTAAGAAAGCGCTATTTGCTATTTATTCCCTTTGCACTTTGCATAAATATATATCTATGATTTTATCAGAACATTATTTTATTATAAGAATAAAATGTATTATGCAAATTTGAGTTTAATGTCATTTGATATGACTTGAGATTAAATATGATAAATACATTAAGAAGATTAATTACAGGGCTTCCTATAAAATACAGAATGCATATTTATTTTGGACAAAGAAAACCAAATCTCTGTTTGAAGAGATGTGATTAAAAGCATATATTTAGATTATATTGTCATGCTAATTATCAATGGTAGGAACCAATCAGGACTAGTGCTATCAAATCACCAGACTACATTGCATATTCACTAGTGCACCTTTATTGCTCTACTGGGTTTTGCTCTAAGCAGATAAAAGTGAAATCACTTCCTTTAAAAGTCCATGTTGTTTTAGATTTTGAGCCAGGTCTCGTTCATTTGTGCTTTCATGAACTGTCCCGCAAAAGTAACCAGAACTGCTTGTGTGAGAAAGACAGACTCTGGCTATAGGAAATAGATGTGGCTGCTTTAGCTAGCAATTAAAGAAGAAATACAAGATGCAAAAAACCTTCCGATTCAAATGGCTATTTTATGAATAAGCAAGGTTGGTAATCTGTCATTTGCAAAATGCTCGGAGTGAGTTTTTTATTGAGCCTGCTATGTCAATGACATGTATTTCTCAACATTACACACCTCATTTATCATTCTGGAATGAGGACCAAATACCATATGAGTGTAGAGTTTTGTGAAGGTATTGCTCACAGCCCTGGAGGCTGATGACCCCTCTTTATCTACGCAGCAGGTAAGGCACAAACAGTGGCAGTGTGAGCTCTCTTTGCAGTCCCCTGCCAGTGAGCCTGACTGTTAAGCTGGGGGAACAAAGGAAAGATAGCATATGGATAGCAGATTGTAGGAGCGCTGAAAGAGGACTGAGGAAATCTATGTTGGGTGTGTGGCTCTGCCAAAGATCTCTTGTATGACTTTGGCCTTGTCACTTAATCTCCTTCTGTCTCTGTTCCCCTCTGCAAACAGGGAGAAGGCGTCTCTCCTTTCCCCCAGGCTTTGCCTGGAAATCTGTTCAGACTGAGTTCTCTTGGACAGTGTGCTTGTGAAGCATGGGGTGGAGTAAGACTGAGCTTCATTGGGTCCTCTAACTTCTGCTATCATCCAAATAATAGGAATTACTATTAACAGCATAGAAACAAAGAAGTCCATGTCTTTTTGATAGATTTTACTCATCTTTTCAGGCCATTCAATCTTTGGCCTCTGGGTGAAGGGTATGAACAAGGTAAGCAATTAGTGTCAGGAGCAGAGCTGTGAATTCTTCTTTTATAGGGTTCCAAATAATGCTGAAAACAGTGGCATTGGTGTTCTCTTTTTTCACCTGTCTCTTAATGCCTTTTGAAGACATTTGTGCCTAAATAACATCAGTGTTTCTGCAACACAAACTGAAGTGCTATGCGAAAGGCTGTATTTTTCTTTACTTTGGCCCTGGATATGGCTCTCCGAGGGATTCAAAAACAGCCCTCAAAAAACGTAAAGGCTAGGGCAGGGACTCTGTTTTCTACATCTCTGTTATGCACTGTGCATATTTATGGGGCAGTATAAGGAATAAATAATAATGCACAAACACTGCATTCTATGCCCTTGTCTACCAATTGTGCTGATGCATTACATGATGTAGCTACTGTTAGTGAAACTGGAATTCGATTTTTAGCTTCACCTGAAATGTATGTCTGTTTTGCACCTGCAATCTTGCAAATATAAATAATTTCCTATGTCATTTTTCAGACATACCCACTGGTAGGTATAACTGATGCTGTTTATGAACAAGATTTTTCAGAGGAGCGATAGAAATGGAATTTCAAAATTACCTGGATGCCTAAAGCCTGTTCTCCTATATCTTTTTCCCCTATATCTTTTCAAGTATAGATCAGTGTATCTTCTCTCTTAGATAAAGTTGATGCTGGTCTAGAGGACATTGATCGCACCTGCTGTTATGCAGATATGAAAAAGAAAAATAGAGAAATAATGAAATCAGAAATCAAACCCAAGAGCTATCTCTCAAGTTTTAACTGGACAAATTGTATAACTTTTTTTTCTTTTTCTTTTTCTTTTTTTTTTTTTTTTTTGGTAGGAAAACAAATATGGAGTACTCACTTTTAGAGCTTCAACTCCCATTTCCAAAACAACTAGTGAATTGCCTCTAGGTAGAGTTTGCAGTGAAAGACTGGCTTTATTCACATCAGCAGGATAAAATAAGGCCACGCTCCTCTGGGAGTGCATGGCTGGGCAAGATGGGGTTTTCAACACCGGTCCCAAAGGCTTAGTGGAGACTGTCAAATATGTAAGGCTGGAGCACAGTATCCCAATCTCTGTGCTCAGAGGTAAAGCAGATGTTACCTGAAACCCTTAAGGATGTAGAACTTTCTTAATGCTCTGCCTTGTTGTGCGAGCCCATTGAAAGAACACTTCAGAGGGCACCCATTTCTTACTAATGTAAACTTTCTGAGGAGTATCCAAAGATATGACCTCTGGGTGAACCTTTAACCTTCCCCTTAATTATTTGTTTGAAGACAGTGTGGAGTTCTCCTGCTGAGAGCCAAGGCCCATAATGCTTCGCAGCCCTGCGAGCAGGGGTGTGTATGCAGGGAAGTGAAGAGGGACATAAATAAGGGGACCACCAGATGTAAATAATAAAAGTGGTTGGGGTTTAAATAAAAAAAAAACGAAAGAGCAATTTGGTTTTCCTGAAGACTGGCCTGATTGAAGAAAAGGGGTTAGTAAGATGGAAAGTGTGTGCGTGTGTGGGGGAGTGTTTCTGTGATTTTTTACAGGCCTAAATAAGTGTTCATTCCATTCTTTAAAACCTTGCCATCTGTATACACCATTAGAAGCTCATAGGAGAAGAGAAAACAGTCTTATCAGGCTTTCCTGTTAATCTCTATTGGCCTTAACTTTAGCTGATAAAAGGCATGCTGGATGGAGGAGGTTCAGGTCAGGCTCCATTTGGTCAGCACAGCAACATTACTGGAAAGTAACTCAGCAAATAAGTCCTATCGGGGACCTTTGTCTCTGAGGACGGAAACACACTTCAAAATCACAGAACTGGCAGTGATGTGCCAGTCAGAAGGGAATAAACAAATATATTGACTGTGTCTGAGTTTTTATTTTAATAGCTGAAGTCATGACTAATTCTGAGGCAGGATGACATTTCTGACAACTAAATGGTACTTTTCCTAAAGAATAAAGAATGTCTTTTGGATGTAAACAGAAAGATGCAAAAGAGCCCTTTAGTGTTACTTGTAGCATTTATGCATCTGTCTAATGAAATTTCCACCACTGTGATTACAGAAGATGCAATCGAAGGTGTGCCACCGTCCTTTATTATCTGCGAAGGAATTTAACCAGAGGGTGGGAGGGAGTGAGGGAAGCATGACAAAAGGCCTTGCAGAGTTGATGCTATATAAAGGCTAGCAATTTACTAAATGAGCAGATGAACTTAGTTTTCAGTTAACTGACTGAAAGACTTTGCTAGGCGTTGGATCGGGCCCAATGGCAATTATTGGAGGCTGTTTTGGATGATGGGCATGTTAGTATTTCTGAAGAGGATTAAACGCTAGTATTCGACTTCATTAGCACTCCTTAAGGGTCACCAGGCGAAAGCCTGAGCTGTGAAATAGCACACAAAACCTGCACGAAGGCTCCAAAGTGTTCTCAAACACAAAGAGAAGGGACAAAAACAAGTGTGGCTCCCGAGTGATAGAAAATTGCCCTGTTTTCAAAGATATTTTGTGAATAGGCAAGTTTTGAAATTATTTCAGGGAAATTAATTTAGCTTAGCTTGTGCTGATGTGGATTGCTGCGCATTAGCTAATAAGAAATATGCAAGCACTTATTTTTGGATTACTAGCAAAATTAAATCCAGGCTCCAGAGCCAACTAACTGCCTTTACCAGTGCTCAAAAGCCTCGGCAACCACCCCAGTTTGAGATAAAAAAAAGGTTATTTTGGGCCTAATATTAACCACATGTACCTGTGACTGAGGGTTTCTAACGAGTTGAAAGGTGCCTGAGTTGAGGGCAGGCAGGCGGTCGCCTTGCACGGGGTGTCCCCGCTTGGACACAGAGGTGGCCCCCAGCTGGCACTGACCTCCAAACGACCCTTGCCTTTACAGGCTCCAACTGCAGGAGTTGTAGAAGAGCAGAAGTCTTTCTGGGCCAGCACTTATTGCTGCTGCGCTGGTGATAAAACTTCAGACAGCCTAATTGATGGCTTTGCTGACCTAACGATACCTTGTGAAAGCACGGAGTGGCAAAGCCTGGTCCTCATTTATGGCCAGCTGCAAGGAGAACTGGATCCCTAAGATGGAAAGGGGAAAAGAAAGTCTTCCAGCCTGTGAACTTTAACCAGGATCTGAGCCACTTAGAAGAAGTTAAAGAAACAATTGTCTTTTAACGCAAGTTTTCGGTCGCGTTTACTTGTTCAAAGCCTTCTGGCAAATCCAGCTTTAAGCTGGCTAGTAAGATAAGCGTGTTACCAGTTACAATTTCTGAGCACTTAGAGGAAAATCCTTTAAAGTGAAATTATACTCTTTTTAAAAAGCAACGTGAAGCAAAACACATTTCCACAGCACGCTAAAATCCTGTCACTTTTAAAGCAGAGGTGTTCTCAAAACAGAGAAGCAAGCTGATGAAAGGACTTCTGTTCTTTGTATTCTGTTGCAGGTTTATTAATGCCAGAAGAAGAATAGTACAGCCTATGATTGACCAGTCAAATCGAGCAGGCAAGTTCCAAGTAGTATCTGTATTCAAGTCCCACAGGCGCAAATCCTCATCAAGTTATTCTTCAGGAGTCCCATCACCTGGTAAATAAATGCTTCAACCAGGCATTCTGGGAGATTATTTTTTTTTTCTTATGTCCCCAGAATTCCGCTGTAGGAAGCAACTTCGCTAATTGGTGCTAATTGGAGATTTCCCACCCTGACTCTACTGAAACTGCTTTTTATTTTCTCTCTGAATTGGTAATTGGGTACAAGTAGTAGTGCCACAAGCAGTTTGTTTGACTGTGAGCTCTTGAATTACTCATTGCTTGTCTGCATCCAATCAGCAGGACAATCTCATTTTCTTGCTACCCACAACTCCTTGGTGTATGCATTGCTTTTACTTCTGGAAGGCGAGCTGTAAAACTCATTGTATCCATTCATTTGCTTTGACTATTCACAATATGCTACTAATGTGGCATGGTACCATACTGCCAGAAAATATTAAAAGATTATTACTTTTGTATAAGAATGCACCAGATACGCTCCCAGTGAAACATATGATTTTTATAACGATATCTTTTCTACATTTCTATTAAAGTATTTAGAATATGTAACACTTTACACAACAATGATACCATGTTTCTAATATGCATTTCCTCAGCATACGAGGGAGTTGTGGTTTCCTAACATGAGGTTATGGGATAAAACTGTTCTCCATGTGGTGAAGACTGTTGTCACTAACAAGGGCTTTAACTTGATGGTGATTTCGCCTGCTGCTTCACTTTAAAGGTTTTTGAAAAGATTATTAAACCTTTGGGAAACTTTTCCCATGTAGCATTAAATTTCTTTTTCATTAACAGGTAAAAAGGGGGAAAACACTAACTCAACTAACCATGCAAAACATTTAGCCAAACACAGTGTATACATAAATAGGAAAAGCTGCATCCAGAATTTCCCTACTCTTTCTAGAGTAGATGAGAGTAGTTTTATAAGTTTTATTAAGTTTCATCGTAAATACCCTATGTCACAAATGCCAGATTCACAACTTTGTGTAATTAGAGAGGAGCAGAATAGGTACTTACATCGTTAAGAAAAAACACATAGCACTTCAATGGGCTTCCGCTGTTTTGCATTAAAGGTAAGTAGAGAAACAGATCCTAAGCAAGTGAACTGACTTGACAAACTTGTTTATTGGGCCCCCTATAGCATTTTTATTCTATAGTCCTGGTA
Source organism: Haemorhous mexicanus (assembly GCF_027477595.1). Classification (NCBI taxonomy): domain Eukaryota; kingdom Metazoa; phylum Chordata; class Aves; order Passeriformes; family Fringillidae; genus Haemorhous; species Haemorhous mexicanus. Next base: position 35,000,277 of record NC_082346.1, read on the forward strand.
ACATAATCAGCTCATAAAAAGCACAACCTGAGTTTAAAGTGACAGCCAAGATATTGTATATAGCGTTTCAGTGCTGAAGCTGGAACAATTGCTGATTGTTTGGTATGTCTTCTCTTCTTTCTCCTCTGTGTCCACGATTGACTACAATCAGGTTTTCTTCTTGATCCTTCAGTGAGCCAAGGAGCAGCATATAG